>NC_134860.1:85279679-85579679 GCF_049852395.1 Peromyscus maniculatus bairdii
GAGGTTATTTAGAAGAAATGTGTTTTCTTTGTAGCTATCAAATATCAATATAGCATTAGGTATTTGCTGTAGAGTTAAGTTTTCTGATAATCCTTCATAGCTCTGTGAGAGCTGTCTGTTTACTGGTACCTCAGGGTCTAGGGACAAGATGTAGGTTTTAGACTTCGCAGAGCTCCTGTGTGTAGACTTTCAGAGAAGTCCTTCTTCAGCTCTCTCTACTGTATCACATTTGATTTCTCAAGGGAGTAATATCTGATCTTATTGGAAGGATTGTCCACAAGGAGGGGTTGCCTAACCAGGTTGCCAAAGAAAACTCGGTGATGGGTTGATCTTTTAAGAGGCTTCAGCCAGCTTCGGAGCTGTAAGTGCTTAGCTCTAAAAGACTAATCACACAGCTTCTTGTTAATATTGCCCTGAGAAGTCACTTATTTCCACCTTTTCTTTGCTTCCGTGGTTACTACTCACTAATTCACTTTATATCTTCCAGAATTTTGTTTACAACTTAGTACTTTGCCATGTTCCTTCCTGTCCTTATCATTAAGAGTGCACACAGTGGTCCATTTTTGGGGAATGTTTAAGACCCACACTAGATGTCTGAAACTTGGGATGGCCTGGAAATCTGTTTGTACAGTGATGGTTCCTATTTAGCGTGCAGTGTCTGTCTCTCCGAAGGGTACTAGACTTAATCTGTCCTTCCTTGTCTATGTCTTGATGCCTCTTTTCATCACACTTTTGATCAATGGGAACATGATCAGCTAAGGCAAGAGTTACTTGGACATAGGTATTCCAATAAGGGGACAATCAATTCAAAAACTGACATGACTACTTATTGGCTGTTGTGTAACAGTTTCCTCTGAGATTAAAATGAGGGAAACATCCTATCCTCCAGGGAAGTTCTTTAAGCAGGAAGGTAAACAAGTAAAAATAGGTTCAGGAAATCCCTGAAATTAACCAGATTCACTAGGCCCTTCCTTCCCAGAGTAAGCAATAACTGCCAGAAAGACTTTTAAACAGGCCAAGCAGCAAAGAAGACTGAGATTCAGACCAGCTGTCTGGAAGAAGCAGAGACCAGCAGAGCTGCTTGGAAGAGGTTTAGACCAACTGAGTCATGCAGTAAGGACTCTCCAACCTGTTGAGGCTGTGCAGAGTGCTCTAGTTTTCTAGCTTTTGTGAGCTGTCATCTCTGCTGAAGTGGGCTTTGGTGATACTTTGAGTGTTGTCTTTGAGGCATTCCAGGTTTTGTAAGTAACCCTTTGCCTATGGTCCTGTAAATAACTCACAAAACTGATTAGTTCACCAAATTGGACTTTGATGATATCCATACTTTGGTCTATCATGGGATCCCTATGTAGGATGAGTAGATGTGTGTGTTGTGTCTCCCTGAGGAAAAGTTTTCTCACACAAAACTAGAGTGTGGAGTATTCAGTGTGGATAAGAGATGGTACATTGTATGGTTTGGAACAGACCCATGCATGAGATTTCATCATGTTGCCCAGAATAGTGTGTATTTGAAATTCTGCAGATTTTGGTGTAGTTTGTTTTTCTGGAAACTTGCATTTACTACTTTTGAAGTACAGTTGTCTGAGTCCTCAGAAAAATAGAATCACAGACAATGGAGATTGTAATTAACTTAGTAAACTTTCATGAGGGAGTTGGCTAAAATATGTTCACTAGGTTGAAATCTAATTGTAATAATAACACACGTGCAAACAAAATACAAGCCAGGCAAGGGGGCACATACTTGGTACTTCAGTACTGGGGAAGCTAAGGCAGAATGGTGGTGGATGGGAAGCTAGGCTGGGCTACATAGGGTGACTTTCACAGTATCCCCGCAGAGCAGCAACAATGATAGCAGCTGCAGCAACAACAACAATAAAAAAACAAAACAAAACAAAACAAACAAACAAACAAAAAACCATAGACAAGGTAACAAGAACCAAACAACCATAGGCTATCTGGTTCTTTTCATCATATGGGCTCAGTTTGATCAGATCTAAATTAAGCTTCAGCTGTGAGTAAATTCTATCTGATAGACATCATCCTAAGCAAGTATCACAAATTGGAGTCAGGGTGCTTTCAAATGCTTGAAGTATTTATTGGTACATATGGGTTGTTTGTCTCTCCTCTCTACTAATTTTATTTCAATGTCCTAGTAAATATGCCCATCAGTTAAGGACTCTCCAGTCTTGCCATCAATGTTTTGGCACTTAGAAACAAATCAGTAGTGCACCAGAATCATTTCCCTGGCTGGTGTAATTGGGACCAATAGATCTTATAGCAATGGAGGCTTTCATATTAAAAATCTCCATTTACCCAGATGATTAAAAAGACTTAGTTAACGCCCATCTTGTTTCCGTGCTGGTGGAAGTTCACGGTAATGGAATCTGACTGGTTTAATGTTAATGAATTCCTCACTGTGTCTGGGTGGCTGCCTTTCATTTTCATCTGTTAAGCCAGCCTTACCTATGTTTACTGTTAAGCAGGTGCTTTGCCTCACCACTTGTCTTTCAGCTGCAGAAGACAGCGTTTCATTGCAAAATTAAGTTGGTATGGTAGTCTAATTAGCTGTGAGTATCTGGACAAATTCTTTCCCCATCTTCTTTTATTCCATGATTCTATTTAAAGGCAGATCCCAGAAGGAGACACAGCATGTCCTCAGGAGTTTAGCAAGCCTTTCAGGAGGAAAGGCTTCTCCCACTTGAGGCTTAGCTGTGTCAGTTAAAAGACCAAATTGTGAATAGTATCTTTTCAGTGGCCAAGGGAGTCCAATAGGCTCTCATGTCTCAGTTTGTGGGGATCCAGGCATAGAATAGAGTTCATGAGAATTTTAAGAAGAGGTCCTTGAACACACTGTGTGCTGTAGTATGAGCATGTATCCTACTTTGCCTGGGACTGTGCTAAAACTTGAGAAATTCTATTCAAAAGGGAAAGTTTGTTAGTTATGAGGCTGATGGTCAGATGAATTCTCTTATGATTAAGACTTGTCTGAGATTTTTTTCTTTTTTTTTGGGTCACATTTGCAGAGACTAGAATAAGGAAATTGAAGATGAAGCTGAGCATACTCCATTGATCTAGGCATCTGGTCAACCCTGGATTATTGACTAACTCCAGCACTTCCATATGCTGAGAGAATTCTGCAGTCCAACAGCTTTTGCTCATTTTGTTTTCTCATAATTAGTTCCCCAGTGGCTTGCAGGCTATGTTAAATGGCTGCGGTTATCTTTCATAGAAATAGCCAAAGTACCAACATTAGAGTTACAGCAGAGATTAGATAGCCTATTAAGAATAAGAATTCTTACCAAAATATTTGAATAGATTTGGGCAGTCTGAGAGAAAGATTAACTGAGAAAGAAAGAATCTGAGAAAATGGATAAACTGAGAAAGAGAGAAAGAGAGAGAGAGAGGAAGGAAGGAAGGAAAACATGAAGTCCACCTCCCTTAGCTTTTTCTTTTCACAAATTCCATCTTCCTAGAATTCGCAGGCAGGAGATTCCATCCATTTGCATCTTTGTCAGCAGGGATATGACTCCCTACCAGTGTCTCCTAACTGAAGACCAAAGGCTCTTCCTGCCCCACTTCTTCCCTCTCCCCCTCCTTCTTGATATGAATCCACTTACAAGATCCCTAAGGGAAAATACTGAGAATATCCTTTCCTAAAATAATTGAAATATGTATTTTTAAGTTTCATTTCACGATACATGAGATCATAATATTGTACATCCTAATCAGTTACTGTACTAGTTAATTTTCTCGCTGCTGTGACCAAATGCCTGACAAGAAGCAGCTAGTGGAGGAAAGGTTTCTTTGGTTCATGAGTTGAGGGCACAGTCTGCTATGGGGGGGAGGGGAAGCCATGATGGCGAGAGTGGTTCTCAGCTCTGGTGGCAGGAATGTGAGGGTGCATGCTTACAACTGGATAACCCAGGAAGCAGAGAAAAGGGTAATGGTGATACTTGGATAGGTTTCTCCTTTTTCTCTTTTTATTTAGGCTGGGAGCCTAGTCCATAGGATGGTGGCATCTACATTGAGGTCTATCCTTCTTACTTTTTTGAAGTGCCCTCATAGACACATCCAAAAGTCTCCCACACTGGTGTCCTAGGTGTTTCTTAATATAGCCAAATTGTTAAAATTAGTCATTGTAAGTCACTTCTTGTCAACACAAGTCAAATATATTGCTCTGTTGAAGAATAGTCTACTCTAGGTCTCCTAAAGACACTGTCCATCTCATAACAAAAAGTGCATTTAATCCATTTCTAAGATTCTTCAAGTTTTTAACACTCTTTTTTTTTTCCTTTTATTTTATTTTACAATACCATTCAGTTCTACATATCAGCCATGGATTCCCTTGTTCTCCCCCATCCTGTCCCCTTCCCCTTCCCCCAGCCCACCTCCCATTCCCACCTTCTCCAGGGCAAAGCCTACCCCAAGGACTGAGATCAACCTGGTAGACTCAGTCCAGGCAGGTCCAGTACCTTCCTCCCAGAATGAGCCAAGCGTTCCTGCATAAGACCCAGGTTTCAAACAGCCAACTCATGCAATGAACACAGGACCCAGTCCCACTGCCTGGATGCCTCCCAAACAGATCAAGCTAATCAACTGTCTCACCCATTCAGAGGGCCTGATCCAGTTGGGGGCCCCTCAGCCTTTGATTCATAGTTCATGTGTTTCCATTCATTTGGCTATTTGTCCCTGTGCTTTATCCAACCTTGGTTTCAACAATTCTCACTCATATAAACCCTCCTTTTTCTCGCTAATTAGACTCCTGGAGCTCCACCCCCTTCAACTGAAGACTGGATATTGTGGCACATATACACAATGGAATACTACTCAGCAGAGAAAAACAATGACATCATGAGGTTTGCAGGCAAATGGATGGATCATCCTGAGTGAGGAAACCCAGACTCAGAAAGACAAATATGGTATGTACTCACTCATAGAAGGATACTAGATGTGGAACAACGATGACTGGACTGCTACTCACATCACCAGGGAGGCTACTTGGAAAACAGGACCCTAAGAAAGACACGAGGATCGCCCAATGATGGAGAAATGGATGAGATCAACATGAACAACATGGAAGTGAGTGGGAGTAATGAAGGGCGAGGGTCGAGGGAAAGAGAGCCTGTGGGAGCGGGAGATCCCAGCTGGATCAAGAACAGAGAGGGAGAACAAGGAATAGGAGACCATGGTAAATGGAGACCACATGAGAATAGGAAGAAACAAAGAGCTAGAGAGTCCCACAGAAATCCACAAAGATACCCCCACAATAGACTGCTGGCAATGGTCGAGAGACAGCCGGGACTGACCTACTCTGTTGATAGGACAGCCAAACACCCTAATAGTCGTGCCAGAAACCCCATCCAAGGACTGAGGAATCTGGATGCAGAGATCCACGGCTAAGTTTTTTTTAACAGTTCTAATATGCAAAATCCAAACTCCTATGTCTTTCCTAAGACTCAGGGGACTCGTAAGTGTGTGTTTGTATAAAACAACAAACCAAACTATGTGCTTCTAATAAATAACGACACAGAGTAAACATTCCTTTCTAGAGGGAAGAATGATTGCAAAGCAGAGCAACATTAGACCAAAGCAAAACAATCTCAGCAAGGCTAATACCAAACTTCAGCTCCATGTCTGCAGTCAGGGGCTTGTGATAGCATTAACTGGGATCCATTGAGTTTTGGTAACCCTTTCCTCCCATCTCTGCTGTGACAACTATGATTTCTCTCTTAGCATGGCTTTACTTGGAACCTGCTACTTTCCTTAGTCAATGTCTTACATATTTGACATCTCAAATATCCCAAAATCTCAATTGCAATTTAGGACTTACTCTCACAGCCCACTCTGGCACTGCGCACAGGTAAGGTGATCTTATTACATGTTGCATGCCTTCATGTAATTTGAAACCTTTGTGCAAGCCTCTAAGACCTTCTTAATTGTATGTTGTATGCTTAAAAAAAATCAGTGTGTATGATACAAAAATTTACTTCTATTCCCAAATGAAGCCTGGTCCCTTTGGATCACAGATGTGGTAGACTGTATGTGCCTCTAAGGTTAAGCCTGGGAAAACACTTCTCCAGATGGATCTATTAGAATGGTTTGTCCTGGAAGCTCTCTTTTCAAATGAAAGTTTTTCTAATGAGTTGACACTTTACAAATTGGAACCTTTGATGGGACTTGTCCTTAACCTTTCTTATTGTCCGAGTGAAAAGTTCCTGGTTTCTCTTTAGCAATACTAGTCTCTTAAATGCTTAGAGACATTTATCCTCACCAGCCTAATTTGCAACTTTGCCTGGGTTCAAGCTACTTTCTTTGCATTACCACCTATGGTTCAACTTTCTGCTCAGACTTCCTTTCTCTTTCTTTGGAAGCCTGAATAAGTTCTGCAAACATTACCAGTGCTTTGACTAATATTATATGACCTTGAAATTTTCTCTGCCAAACAACCTAGTTCATTACTTTTGAGTTCAGCCTCAAGTTTTCAGGAGACAGACAGAATGTAGTCAGGTTCTTTGCTAAAATGTAACATGAAAAATCACTAGTAGTCTAGTTCTTAATTGTCTTATTCCCCTTTGAGAGGTCACGAACCCAGAATCCACTATCTACATGTATAACCTCTTGAAATCCCACCAGAATTGGCTTATTAAACTTTGCTTACAGCATTTTAGAGTTTCTGTAACCTTAGTTCCAAATTCCTCCATATTCCTCACACATAGAAGTCTCAAAGACCCATAAACCACATGGCCATATTCATCACACCAATGTACCCACTCTTTCTACCTTTTTTTTTTTAATATTAGTTGCTGTTCTTGTTTTTATAACTAAATACTTGGCAAGAAGCAACTCAAGAGAGGAAGATGGTGTTTTGGCTCAAAGTTTGAGGTTATTTATTTTCCATCATGGAAGAGAAGTCATGGATGCTGACAATGGCTACTAAGTACGTCAACAGGAGTGTGTGGTTTCTTACTCACATCAGGGTGGACCAGGAAACAATGAAAGGGGAGGACATCCAGCATGTAAGAATCATCTTTTACATCACAAGAAAACCTGCAGAAATAACTAACCTCACTCATAGCAACTCACAGGGTCTGAACTAACTATGGGACCGACCTAAGCCCTCTGCATATGTGACAGCTGTGTAGCTTGGCCTATTTGTGGTACTCCTAACAATGGGAGCAGGGGCTGTCCCTAACTCTTTGCCTGGCTCTTGGGAACCTATTCCTCATACTGGATTGCCTTGCCCAGCCTTAGTACAAGGGGAGGTGCTTAGTCTTACCACAACTTGATATACCATGCTTTGTTGATACCCATGAGAGGCCTGGCCCTTTCTGAACAGAAACAGGGGAGGGGTGGATTGAGGGGGAGCAGAGGGAATGAGAAGAGAGGAGGAGGGGGAAACTGTGGTTGGGATGTAAAATAAATAAATTAATTAAATTAAAAAAAATAAAGAAAAAAAAGGAATCATTTTTTTTTTTCACTTAGTATGTATGTTACAACTGTCAAATTTCCTAACTTCAATGGGCAGCTTCCTTAATATGCTTGGGAAAGAAGTGATTTTTCTTGAAGTTTGTGGGCTGTTCACTTAGCAGCTAGTTCTCCATCATGAAAGTTCGTTTCTTCATTTTAGTTCCACTTTAGTGACCACAACTGTTTGCTGTCAGTTCTTGCCTGGAGTTGTGAGATTGTGTCTTGCCCAGGGTGGTATCACCACCGTCGATGTCACATTTACGAGATTGTAAGCTTCAGGAGGGTAGGCCCGAGATCCTAGTCTCCATGATGCAAATCAGCCGCAGGCCATGAGATATGGCAGGCAAGCATTCTACCAACGAGGCTACGTCTTTCAGCCCAGATCTCTGTTCTTTTCTGCTTCAAACTCTAGATACTTAGCAAAGTGCCTGTCCTAGGTGAAGTCAGAAAAGAACTTTTTAGATGAATTAACCTAAGTGTCTGCTGAGTTTCAAGGACAATGGTATTGAGCTCTGAGGATCTATTGTTTATTTTTGTCCATGCTGTCTATTTGTAGACACTAAAAAGTTGATCTGAATGTAGAAGATAGTAGAATACTGATTAATAGAAAATAGACAAGAAAGCAGTTAGGGTGGAGGGAAATTGCATAATAATTTCCAGGTAATCCCCAGAAGAGAATTTAAATGGCTCAAAGTGTGGTAGCACAATGAGATGAATATAGCTGTTCATGTCTGTTCCTTGTAGTAATAGCAACTGTCCATAGTGGCACAGAAGCCACCATAGGCAGTTTCCTTCAGATGTACTGACAGGAACACGACAGTGATCTTGAATGGAAGGCAGATTTACAAAGCTTCTAGCAAATAGCCTCACTGCTGAAAATAACTCTAGTCTTGGAGGACAAAAGCGTACAGAATCAGCAGTGGTATATGATATTTATAGAAGAAAACTGGAACCATTCAAAACTGCCCATGGAGAGGGAGGGCCACAGTTATTGTTTGGATGACAAAGAGAAAGGTTTCATTGGCCAGTGATACATCTTAAGAGGCCAAGGCTAAATCTGCTCTTTGCATTTAGCCAGACATAGTGATCTATCTAATAACCCGACTCCTTTAGAAAATACAAAAAGCAGAAACATGGCTAAATCCACTTTAGACAAGCCTAAATCTTTAGAAGGATAAAAAAAATAAAGTGATAGACATTATTACAAGGAACAGACGTGCACAAGTTATCTTAATCTCGCTGATAGTTACTTTCCCAGGCTTTGAGCAATTTAAATTCTTTTCTAACCCACAAATTACTTTAAGATTTCTAAGGGACACAGATGTGTCTTAAATTGATAACTAGAGTGTCAAGCATCACTTGCAGCGACAGGAAAAGAATCCACAGCCTTTAATTTTTATGTCTAATTGACTTTGGTTGAGGTGTAGTCAAATGTATATTATTTCTTAATTTGACACCATCCAGTTAAGAGGTCTTATTTTATATGTGTCAGAGTTGCAGGTGTGAAATTAGTCACCAGGAAGGCTAACTGTTCCAGATTCTTTTGACCTTATGGCTGGAAGGAATTTAATTGTAACCTCGTAAAGAGAAAAGAATTCTGGCCACTAGGGAAGATGATTACATGGTCATTGACAATGTGAACTTGAATGGCTACATTAGCTCTTTAATTATAATGAATCCAGAAGAAATGTTCAAGGTTGGAAAGGAGGCACTCGGTAGAGGATAATGACAGGTACTTATGGAAATGGTATCAACACCAGCAGAATGAAGAGGCTGGACCTGCTTTGGGTCATCTGGAGGCTTCAGCTAGGAAGGAGAAGAGCAAATCTTGAAAACACTCAGCCTGTGTCATTAAAACTACCTGCAGAATGACACATTTCCAGTCACTAAATCTCAGACTAAGACTTTTCTTTATTGGAGAGATGGCTGTTTTGTTTCTTCCTCTTTGAATTTTTCATGCTTTTTAGTGCCGTTCCTCTAAATGGGATGAATATATATCAAATACCCCCACAAACAAAGTTTCTCTTATATAAATTCTCAAGAAAAAAGTTTATTTCTGATTTCTAGCTCTGGCTTTAACTTCTATCAATTCAGGGTACCCAGGGCTGTTCTTAGCAGATAGAACATGGGCATTAAAACTACATGAATAAATTAATGATTGAAAGACTGGACGATTATGGAGACATGAATGTTGTAGTAGAGAAATAAAAGCAACTAAAATTGGATTAAGGGAAACAGCTTCAACATTAGATCTCAATTTACATACCTTTCACGACACTGAAAACCGATGTATTGGTTGGAATTCTGTAAGGGCAATCTGTCGAGAACACTTGTGAGAGACTCATTTTTAGTCAGAGATTACTTAATTAAGGTAAGGACACAGAAACAGCTTTTCACACCCACAGGCAAAGTGCCATCGTTTGTCAGAGTAATGAAACTGGGTTTTGCGTATAGGAAAGCAAGCTTTCCTCCTTTGAGACAGTGTGAGGAAAGTCTCCATGAAAAGCAGGACTTCCTAGCACGCAGTCTTCACCTCCTAATGTAGGCTTGGGACAAAGACTCCTTACTCCTAATGCACATAAAGTGACGCACTCCATGTATATAAAACTTGCGCTACTGTCATTTCCTTCTTCCTCTCCTTTTCGCTTCTATGGGGGTTTAATTTACCCGGTACTGTGACAAAATACTTGACCAAAGGGGAACTTATGGGAGGAATAGTTCACGTTGGCTCCCATTCTGTGGGGATACAGTCTGCCATGGTGGGGACTGGGTGGTAGCAGGAACATAAGGAGGCTGGTCACATTGTGTCCAAAGGAAGCAGACAGCTGAATGCTGGGGCTCAGGTTACTTTCCCCTTTTTTATTCAGTCTAAGGTCTGAGCCCATAGATTGGAATCACCCATATTCAGGATGGTTTTTCCTTCCTCAGTAAAAGCTCTCTGAGAACACCACATTTCACAAAGAGATGTGTTTTCATACTGAGTCTAAATCCAGTCAACTTGATGATGAATATCATGGTTCATACTTCAGTATTTTTGTTCACTTTTCAGGTCTTGATGTGCATGTTACTCTATTTAGTTTTTTAATGCTTGAGGCTGGAAACCAGACATGGCACATTGTGGTAGTTTGAATGTAATTGGCTCCCATAATCTCACAGAGAGTGTGTAGCTTGATTTTTCCGCCTCGCCCACAGTCAGGACAAATCTCTGTCACCCGCCAGTCCCACAGCCGCTCAGACCCAACCAAGTAAACACGGACACTTATATTGCTTTCAAACCGCATGGCCGTGGCAGGCTTCCTGCTAACTGTTCTTATCTTGCTAACTGTGCTTTTATCTTAAATTGATCCATTTCCATACATCTATACCTTGCCATGTGGCTGGTGGCTTACTGGCGTCTTCACATGCTGCTGGTCATGGCAGCGGCTGCAGTGTCTCTGGTCATGGTGGCGGCTGCAGCCTCTCTGGTCATTGTGGCGGCTGCAGCCTTTCTGGTCATTGCGGCGGCTGCAGCCTTTCTGGTCATTGCGGCGGCTGCAGCGTCTCCTTCTGCCTTTCTGTCCTTTTATCCTGCCTAGCCACGGCCGATCAGGTTTTATTTATTAACCAATCAGAGCAACTTGACATACAGACCATCCCCCAGCACAGCCAAGTGCAGACTATCTCAAACACCTGCACTCAGGCCCATGATCCCAATCATCCTCTATACGGACCTGCTGGGTAACGCCACAAAGAACCTGAGAATGGGCTCCCACAGGACCTACAGAACATCCCACAGCAAGAGTGGGTATTAGGAGGTATGGCTTTTTTGGAGTGGGTGTGGCCTTGATGGAGGAAGTGTGTCACTCTGGGGTTGGGCTTTGAAGTTTCCTATGCTCAGGATACTGCCCAGTGTCTCAGTCAACTTCCTGTTGGCTGCAAGATGTAGGACTCTCAGCTTCTTTTACATGCTGCCATGCTCCCTGCCATAATAATGTATTGAACCTCTGAAAATGAAAGCAACTCCCCTCAATTCAATGTTTTCCTTATAAGAGTTGACATGGACATGGTGTCTTTTCACAGCAATTGAAACCCTAGGACAGAAGTTGGTACCAGAAGTGGGATATTGCTGTGATAGGCCTGGTCATGTTTTTGTAGTGTTTTGTAGTGTTTTTGTAGTGTAGTGTAGTCATGTGTTTTGAGTACTATGGACTTTAGGACTGTGATTTAATCAAGCAGTTAAATGTTTAATTAAAAGCTTAATGGGACATAGTAGTAGGATCATGGAAGAGAGCGGTGCTGAGTGTGATTGGATGAAGTGTGGGGTGCTCACTCAAGAGGTTTCAGAGGAGAAGAATTTTAGTATGTTGCCTAGAGATCATTCTTGTGATAGTTCAGAGAAGAAAATGACTGCCTTTTGATGTTGCCCAAAGAGTCTGCCTGAGGCTAAAGTGGAGAATTTTGGATTAATTTCATTGGCAGAAGAAATCTCAAAATAGCCTAGTATAGACTCTGTTGTGTGGTTACTAGTGTTAACTCTAATGAAGATATGTGACAAAAAGGAGCAAGATGAGCAAGGAAAAATATTTGAGGAGAAAAAGAGCACCAGAAAGTGGAATGGAGCTAAGTTCAAGGAGATGAAAAGACTAAGAAATGGAATATTTTTTTGTTAGTTCTTGTACCTCTGCCAACATTTCTGAGCTGCCAGTTAAGGCTCCACTGTGTCATAGACTGAAAATCTTGCATTATTGGTATAGCAAGTATGGGAATGTGATAACCTAAACTGGGCTACACTTTCCCTTTGCTCTGGAATACTACTTTTTTCTTGTTCCTCAAATTGTGTTGGCCTACAGAGTTAATTTCCTTTGTATTTTTTTAAAAGAAATTATTAAAAATGGACTGTCTCAAAAAAAGAGGGAAGAAAGAAAGAGAGAGAAAGGAAGAAGGAAAGAAAAAGAAAAGGAATAAAGGGAGTGATGATGACCTGAGGGCAAAATCCCACCTAAGTTCCCAACTTAGCTTGTGAAGAAGAATTCAAGAAAAGTTTAGAGCAGGTGTGGTGGTGCATGCCTTTAATCCCAGCACTCAGAAGGCTGAGGCTGGCAGATCTCTGAGTTCAAGGCCAGCCCAGTCTACAGATCCAGTTTCAGGATAGCCAAGCTTAGGTAGTGAAGGACAGAAATCTGGTGACAATGTAATTGAATGAGAGGTCCATGTTCCAGCCCCAGTAAGAATCTGAACTTGGCAGCTTCAGCCATGTGGTTCTGGCTTTAGAGTCAAAGACAGAAGAAATGGGCTATGGAATTTGCCTCTATGACTAAAGAAAGCCACTGAGGCCAGGCTTATATCAGGGGTGTCCCTGAATGGAAGTATAGTACAGAGTCTATTGTGTGAAGCTGTGAAGTTGAAGCCTGGATTCCCTTGAAGAACCCAAGATGTTAGAGATGCCAGAGTCTTGGGATACCTGTTGAGGATAGATGCTAATAGGGAGTGGAACCAGCCCAAGAAAAAGACATGTGTTCCAGTCAACAAAATTGAACAGAGTAGGAGATCTGAAGAGCCTTTTGACATCAGACATAGAGATGCAGGGTTTGGAGTTTGCCCAGGAGGTTTTCAGTCTTGCTTTAGTCCAGTATTTCCTTACTATGCTCCTTTCCTGTATCTAGAATGGTAATGTATATTCCTTGCCATTATATGTTGGAAGTATGTGATCTGCTTTTCATTTTGATTTTTCAGGAATTATAGTTAAGAGATTGCATGAATCTCAGAAGGGACTTTGAACTTGGTACTTTAAAACATTGTTGAGACTGTAATAGACTATGGGGACTTTTGAAGTTAGACTAAATGCATTTTGCGTTATGATATTGTTACAAGCATGTGGGGGCCAGGGCATGGAATGTGGTACTTTGAATGTAATTGTCCCCTATAATTTCATAGGGAGTGGTGCTATTGGCAGGTGTGGCTTTGTTGGAGTGGGTATGGCCTTGTTGGAGGAAGTGTGTCACTATGAGGTCTGCCTTTGAGGTTTCCTATGCTCAGGATACCACTGAGTGTCTCAGTCAACTTCCTGTTGCCTGCAAGATTCAGGACTCTCAGCTACTCCTCTAGCAACATGTCTGTCTGCATGCTGCCATGCTCCTCACCATGATAATAATGGACTGAACCTCTGAAAATGTAAGTGAGTCTCCTCAATTAAGTGTTTTCCTTATAAGAGTTGCCATGGCCATAGTGTTTCTTCAAAGCAATAGAAACCCTAACTAAGACACACATGGTAGGTAAGCACTCTGCCACTGAGCCTCATGGTCTACATGTTACCTGTTTGGATGTTATCTTTTGGTACTCTCCAGCTTGAGGCACAATGTTTTCTCTGTGGTTAGCTAATCATAGTGCTTACTGACACTGAATGATAATTTCCTCAAGTATTTCTTTCATGAAATTACACAGTACTTGAGGCAGGACTGTGTTTTATTGTTTATAGTTAGCTACTTTTGTGCATGCACACACACACATATCATTTGAAACAATTAGTTACTGAATGCAAGAGTTTTTGTTTATTTAATGTCCTTTGCTTATATTTCAGTAGAGGGTTATCATCTTTGATTGATGTCCAATTATTTTTGTATTTCCTATCTCTTTCTTCCTCTCTCTCTTATGTCCATTATCCTACTCCTCATTTCTTCTCTTCACCCCTTTCAAATACTTACTGACAGTCTCCTGCATAGCAACAGTTGTTTTCTACTATTTTTTATATACTTGATTTCCTCTACCTATTATTGTTTCATATTTTTCTCTACAAATGTAGATAATTTTAAAGACCCTTCTAAATTCTGTTTAGTCTCATAATGAATCTAGAAGACAAATATTTTGTATGCAATCAGAGATGTGGATACTTGGCCATGTCTTGTTTTATTTCCTTCCTTAAATATATAATCATACCTGAGTAAACATGTCTAGTGAGTTCCTTATGTATGTCTATGAGGAAAAGAATAGCAAGGTTATCTGTAGTTCTTCAAGGTCTGTTGGTAGATGTTGTGGTTGTCTCAATACAAATCATGAAGACTTATGTGACAATGGTGTACTGGTAAAATTGGCTGTCTGAGAAGAAATGAAGCCATGATATATGTAGCATTTGCCAGTTTTCATGTTACAAATACTTCTACCATGTGCTTTCATGTTTTCAGTATGACATCACTGAATACAGTGGTAGGTAGAATTTGCTCCTGTGAATTGATCATCACTGCTATATGAGGGGCCACAGGTTTCCAGAAAGGGGTGCTGGACAATTGCTCTTAGTTTGTCCAGTATCTTGATTCCCTTTTCTGGAATCTGCCTTCAATATGACATAGTCATCAAATGGCTTATTATTAGGGGGTGGAGCAAGCAATGGGCTTTTTATAAAACTTGGATTGTGGTGTATTTGAATGGTTTCATGAACAGAGGAAGTGTAAACCAGGAGTAGATACAGTGATCATATCCTTCCTATAAGCTTGGAATGAACCTCCTTGCAGCAAGAGGGAAATAGAAATGGAATATGCAGACAAGGAAATGTCAGGTATCTAGGCTGCCAAACAGTGTTGCTAGTGTAGGTCAGTGAGACTCCCTAACTCTCTTGGCTTAAGCAAGGTCCTGCCCTTCTCTCTTATGCTTATACTACTGTGACCTTCCTGGAAATTAACCTCTGCAATCTTTATTGCAGGTTTACAACAGGGAATGGTTCCTCTACAGAAGATCTCTGTCACAGTAATAGTCTCCAATAGGTGAATTACTTTCCAAGCATCTTTTCTGGAGCCCTGGCTTCCTCCTGGACCATCTTTTGGGCTGAAAAGACAACCACAGTTATGAAGGTCTAGACCCCAACTATAACATCGGTACAGTAGCTTTAGGCTGGGATAGTCTACTTAAAACATTTTTATTTCGCTTATAATTCCATTTGTACAAATGAAGCTTTAAAGTCCTGAAGAGGTCATCATGATTCCAGGATCCATATCAACACCCTTTTTGCTCCAGATCTCCTCCCAGGCACAGGTCTTTATAGTCTCCTCTGATGTCCCTACAACTGCCACCTGCAGAAGTAGCTCTTTGGGAAAGGATGGATTATCTAGAACATATACATAACCAACTAGCTCATAAGGCAAATGCTATTAATGTTTTAGTGGAGGGCTAATTAAAGCCAAGATAAGGAGCCCTAACAGTGGAATTTCATCCATTATCTAAAAGGCAGAGAAGTTAGTATATGTGGGGATGTGCAGAGTTAGGGTGGGTGTTTTTGTGGAGTCATTGAAATTTATAACTTAGACGACTAACTCTTCTGGAGAGTCTCAAGAATTGTCTGTAGTCAAAGGCATTGATACCTTCTCTTTAATAGGGGACACAACTTGAAATAGACTGAAATTTACTCTCAATACATGAGAAGTTGCTTGTGTCACCAGCAGTAATATTTGCTTTTGGTTGTTACTCAAAAATATAATGAATACACTGAGTTATGTCTGAACATTTTTGAGGGAAAAAAAAAGCAACGCAAAATAGCTCTTAATACTGTTCAGCTGGTATTTTCCTCATTCAGTATTTTAGTATGCTTACTAATAAACCTCACAGGTGTCTAGAGGGAGATCACACACCCAAGTCACAGCTATGTGTGATAATTAACAGGAAGATAAATATGTGACTTTGGAAAAACAAAACCCCAAAGCCTACAGTAAAGTCAGGGAATGCTCCTGAGCATAATCGTATATATGAATGGGTAAAGTACCAGACCTCGTTGCAGAGGGCGAGCAAAGCTATGCAGGGAACATTGGGTGAGTTCTAACATGCCCTAGGCTGCAAATGGAATAAGTCACATTGCTCAGAAATCTCCTGTAGAGGAGGAAGTGTGACATCCACATGTGTGTAAATGTGGAAATTACCTTGTATCCCATGGGCTTTCCTGCTGGCCTTCACAGGGCAATCACACAAAATAGAATTTTGAGATAAGCATCTTCATTTACAGAATGTATTCACTGTAATCCTGAGAATTTATTGTGTGTTACCCAGTTAACAGGATACCAAGCATATTTAGAGTTAGTTAATTAAAGGCAATTGTGGATTTAATATATAAAATAGCTTTGAAATACATTGTATACTTTCTCTTGTTCTGTCTCATCTTTTGTTCTCAGTTTGTTATTAGAATCTTTTAACAATGATATCTTGCTTATATATTAAGCACTCACACTCTTTATAGGTGAATTTTACTTTAACAGAAACATTTATTTCCAACAAATTTCTTTGCCTATCTTAATTCGGCACTATTAGGAGGTGTAGCCTTGTGGAGGAAGTATGTTCCTGTGGAGGTGGGCTTTGAGGTCTCATACATGCTCAAGCCACACCCAGTGAGTTAGACTGCTTCCTGCTGTCCTTTCAAGATGTAGAACTCTCAGCTAACTTTCCAGAACTATGTCTGCCTGCATGCTGCCTTGATTCCTGCCATGATGATAATGGATTAACCTCTGAACTGTAAGTGAGTCACCCCAATTAAATGTTTTCCTTTATAAGAGTTGCCATGGTCATGGTGTCTCTTCAGAGCAATAGAAACCCTAAGACACATGCATTGTTAACATCACACACCAGAGAAGAAGACATTTTCTTGATTGCTGAATGATATAGGAGGGTTCAGTCCACTGTGGGCAGCACTATCCCTGGACTGGTGGTCCTGGGCTGTGTAAGGAAGGTAGTTGAGCAGGCCATAGGAGTGAACCAGGAGGCAATGTCCTCTGTGGTCTCTGCCTCAGTTTCTGCTTTAGATTTCTGCTGGCTTTTCTGCCCTGACTTCTCTAAGGATGGACAGTGATGTTGAAGTGTTAGCCAAACGAACCCTTTCCTTCCCCCAGGTTAGTTTAGTCAGTGTTTTGTCACAGCTGCAGAAAGCAAACCAGAACACCATATTTCCTCAGTTATTAATCATTTCTTCATTTTCTCACTTTTCTGTGGGTAAAGTTTTTTCCTTCAAATTTTTTTAAAATAGCCATTTTAATGCCACTGCTTTCCTAGTGTCTGTTCTTTGTGTTATGATTTGATCTCTTTTATGAGTTTTTTTTTTGTTGGGGGGCAATTGAGCTTTCTATCACTGTTCGGTTTTATCATTGTTTTTCTGCCAGTGAATGCACTTTCATAGTACACTGACAATTGTGTATTTTAGAACTGTATACCTCCTGTCATAAGATTTTGGATGGTTTCAAGAGCTAAGATTGTCTAAGAAATAAAATGTCTGCTATGGTCAGAGAATTTTTTTTTTAAGTCAAAGAGAATGTCTGCTAGTCATTGGCCATTGTTCTTCCCCTTGCCTCTGAGGTAGAGACAGCTGTGTGGGTGAACTGGATGGACCATTTACTGACAATCTATTGAGTAGAATGAAATGTAAAGACATACACATTGCATTTGCTTCACCCTGCACAACATTTTCTTGTGTGGAGTAGCATTCATTCATGGGCTCTTAGAAGATGTTGCAAATGGATCACTTAACATGTCATGGGGCATGGCATGTTCGTGTGTGATTTTATAGACTGGCAGAGGTATCACCCAAAGATTACATAGACTCAGTAGTGACAACTTGTGCTCACTGCACCATCTCCTGAATTGCATCTAAATGTTAGCAATACTCTTGGTTTTTCTCTTTCTCTTTGTGAAGGCATATTGGAAAAATCTAATTAGGAGGATTTGTCAACATGTCCCATCTAAATCTGCCTTTCCTAAATGTCACATCTTCTGGTCTTGACTGGCTTATAGGAGACTGTTTCTTCATGTAACAAACATTTATGAAAAAACCATGTAAATGAATTGTTACTTCTAACTCTGTTGTCATTGAAAGAAGGAGGATTATGATTAGAAAAACAAAGAAAAGTCAATTTCTCTAGAAAGGAAAGAGACACAGAAACACAAGAATGTGCACCAGACTTTACAACTTTATCATGATTATTACAATATACATCTTTCGGTTTTTGTAATAGCTTAGTGGTGGAAGGTGACCTTGGTGGCTTGGAGTCAAGGAGCACCACAAAGTCACACCATACAACAGAGCTCACATGGGAGGCAGCCTCTGAGGGAGAGCAGAAGGAAAGAGAGGGACAAGAAGGGCTCGCCTTTTGCAAGGGGATATAGCGCATGTGCACAGGGAGAGTGCTCTACTTGGTGGCTGCAGTAGCTACAGTGTCACAACTTGAAAGCTGTTGATGACATGTCTTGCTAGGTCTTGAGAGCAGGCCGGTGTAAATGCCTGGATGCTGACAGTTTTACTATGAAATTAATAGTATGATAGTTCTTTGTGATGAGGAAAGCTTTTCTATGGTATGTGTGAATTCATTTCTTGTTAATGAATTGGGACTTGGACAGTTTTTAGATTGTCTCAAAACCCTGAGTCTTGTTTTAAGATGGTTATTGACAAGAGATGAATCTTTGAGAAGTAGGATGTCATCATAGGCTCAAACTCAGGGTTTTTATCTTTGAGGCCCGTGTTCTTTAATGACTGCTCTGAGAATACTGGTAGAGGTTATCCAAGGTGCCTCAGCAGAAGCATCCCAGACTCATTGGCAGCCCTGCAGACATCATGGCCACACGCGATTGCTCTGATGCTAATAGGGGCAACAATGTGTTTGTGGGGGTAGATTGCTATTCTAAGTTGAAATCATGATTGGGGTCAGGGAGATGGGTCAGCGGGTCAAGTGTTTGTAGTGCAAGTGTAAGGGCATGAGTTTGATTCTTAGAAGCTGTGGAAAACAGGCATGGTAGTTCATACTTGTAATTTCAGTGCTTGAGAGGTAGAGGCAGGTGGAGTCCTAGGACTCTGTGGCCAGCCTGTGTATCCTAATGGACAAGCTCCTGGTCAATTAGAGAAACTATTGTAAGGAAAAGGTAGGTGGCCCTTGGGGAGCAAAACAAGTCTGGCCCCCACATGTACATGCATATACATATATACCAAAAACGACCTCGCCAGTTAATGTTCTTTTGTATTATTCACAAGACATCCACCTGAACTTTTGGGTGCTTTATTTTCAGTTGTAGATGAGTCGCCTGTCAAGTAATCAATTTACAAAGATTCACTCAGTGGACAATGAACGACTATACAATCTCATTAATTTGACTACTGATAACAAGGAGGAATCAAAAACCAATTAGAAATAAAGCACATGGTGAGGAGAATGTAACGTATTAGCCACAGGCATGACTGGCGCAGTTTAACAAAACCTTTTCTTTAGAATGGTTAGCTCTTTGCTACTCCCCGTGGGACCCCCTCATCAGGAGCATTAGCATCTCCTGGCTGTTTGTTGGAAGAGTCTCCTATGCTGCCTAGAGTTTCTGAATTAAAATCTTCATTTTCACAGGGCCCCCAGGTGATTCACACACACCGTTTGAGAAGTACTGCTCCTGGGCAACGTGGAGCCGCGGTAGATTAAAATATGTCCGGGAATGCTTTTGCCTTGCCTGAACTTGCTTGTAATGGCAATTAGCTGAAAGCGCATGAGCTAGCAATTAACAAAAGGCAGAGAGAGTTCTGTGCCAAGCTGGTGGTACCCACCGAAAGGCCCTGAGTGTAGAGAGGAAAGAGCAATAACAGCCAATTAGGTCTGCGGGGGAAGATTCCGAGCCTGTTGCCCTCTGGTATTTCAAATTCGTTCACTACTGCTAGCACCTGCCATAAACTCCTGCAGCCCTAGGGGGCAATGTGGTACAGCAAAAGCAGGTTGTACCAGCTCCCCAGTGCTCTTTCTTGTGGCCCTTTGACCTCGACAAATCAATTACAATCCCCCTGAGCCCCAGTGTTTAGGGGAGTAGGAAAACAGCGTTGTTGCAAGCAAAATACGTTTCATGCCTCGCTCAGATGAGAGACTCTGTTTCTCCCCTTGTTGTCTTCCTTATGTCTAATTGCACTTCAAAGGCGGTGTATGTTATATGGAGAAACAACTCACTCTGAAGGATGCCATTGCTTTGTTGATGAGTGGTAGGCATGCTTGGAAGCAGCTTCTCAGTGTCCTCTTGAAAGGGAGGGAGACTTCTAACTAGTGCATTTTCAGGGGTCTCCAGAAAAGCCAGGGGAGCTTTGGCATCTGGATTTTCTTAGTGTCCCAGGTGTCAGTAAGCCCTGTGGTGGTCAGCTTGACACTCACAGGTCTAAGCAGTAGCTGCAGGCACATATCAGAGTTTCTTGGGGATCTGCAAAAAACTGCTGGGGCCAAGAATTCACCCCAGACTAGATAAATAGACTTTCTGGGGTTAGAAAGATGTTCAAGTAAGCAACTCAGATGACTTTAGGTGAGAAGTTAGGTTAAGAACTGTCATAAACTGTGTTATAGATTTATAAAGCATTCATTAGACTTAGTACTAAGTGCAAGTAAATGCCACACCTTGGCCCCAGAGGCTATAATAGTTCCTCCACAAGCAATTTCATGTGGTTCTTGTGGCTTCTGAGGGTGTGACAAGTGGAAATATATAAGCTGAGTCTTAATGTATCTGATACACATAGAAAAAAAAAAATCTCACCATTCCGTGAGATCAGTGGGACCTTAATGGTTTCATTTCATGCACTCTGGAACATTCAGAAGACTGCAACATAAAGGGGTTTTCTCTTTGAAATTCACGGACATTCCTAGTTCTTTATCTTTTTGTGATAATCATTTATCCTCAACCATTGTTAGAGAGAGAGGAGTGTATGTGTGTGGGGGATTGGTTCATTTAACCAATATTTATATTTTTTCTTTTGAGATTTAGAAAGTCTTGTTTTTATTTTTTATTTTTTTTATAAGAGTGGTCAGCGATGGCACTTTGGATCATCCAGGTGTAACTATATCTCCTTCTAAAACTTAAAAGTTTGGGAAGCCACGAAGATGTTTGAATTCATGCATAGCAATTGAGGATAATGAGAGTCATTTTTTCCCAGGGTGAAATGGGAATTATTCTGGCTACTTTTACCTCTTCCACCTTCTCTCTTTTTCTTTCTCTTTGCCTTTCTTCTTCCCTTCCCACCCTTCTTTTTCTCTCTTTCTTGCTTTTTTAAAAAATATCTTATGTGTACTGGTGTTTTGTCTGCATGTAAGTGTGTGCACCATAAGGCAAGAGCAGAGAATTGGATCCTCTGGAACTGGAGTTACAGATGGTTGCAAGCTGCTATGTGGGTGCTCAGAATCAAACCAGGTCCCCTAGAAGAGCAGCCAGTGTTCTTAACCCATAAACCATCTGTTCAGATCTCTCTGTCTCTCTGTCTCTGTCTCTGTCTCTGTCTCTCTCTCTCTCTTTTGGTTTTTCATGACAGGGTTTCTCTGTGTAGCTTTGCGCCTTTCCTAGAACTCACTTGGTAGCTCAGGCTGACCTCGAACTCACAGAGATCCGCCTGGCTCTGCCTCCTGAGTGCTGGGATTAAAGGCGTGCGCCACCACTGCCCGGCTCCAGATCTCTTTCTTATTTTTATTGAGGCAGGGTTTTATACATGCCAGGTTAGCCTCAAATCTGCTATGTAGTTCAGGCTAGCCTTAAATCCCTGCTCCTGTGTTGACCTCTTAAATGCTGAGATTACATAAGATGCGTGCGGGATCTTATTTTAGAAGTGGAGTTACATGTTAAATAACTTTACTACACATAAAAGGTCAAAATTTTGTCAAGAAACTATAATGAACATTGATAATTGCTTTCTGCATCAATTTAGATGATCATGTGTTTTTATCTTTCATCTTATTAAAGAATTCAGCTCTATTCAGGGCAGAAATTGAATGCGAGGAACTCATACATGCTAAGCATGTGCTCTACTGCTGACTGCATTCCTAGTCTTAGGCTGCATATATGAAGTCAGTTTTGTATATCATGGATGGTCCTACTCAGTTAAAATGTCTAACTCTTTGGGAGTGTTGTCAAGTTGTTTGCTAGTATTTTGTTGCAGATTTTTATAATATTATTTGTGTAGCTTTTTTTCTTGCAATGTCTTTGTCTGGCTTATATATGCTGGCTTCATAAAAATATCTTTGGGTTGGTCCCTCTAGCTCTAGTTGTTTGGAAAGCTGAATAACTACTGTCAGTAATTCTCCTTTGACTGTTTGGTGGAACTCATTTATGAACTAAGTTTTCTGTCGTTGGAAAAGAAAACTTTTGTTTTGGTTTTGCTTTTGCTTTTTATGTTTTTGAAGAGTCCTGGAACTCACTCTACGGACCAGGCCAGCCTTGAACTCACAGAGATCCACCTGCCTCTGATACTAATGGAATCTGAGTGCTGAGACTAATGGAATGTGTCACCCCTGTCTGGCTTGGAAATTTTTAAATTATTTGGTTAATTTCTTCTGTATTTATTTGTCTGTTTGAGCTTTTTATTTTGTTTCCTTATTCAATTGTGGTAGGTTATATTTTTCTAGGAGTTTATTTTCTTTAAGACATTCAATTTATCAACATATAATTATTCATAACCATTCTGTAATGATTCTCTTTTATTTTAAATTTCAGAAGCATCAATTATAATTTCTGTTTTCATTTATGGGTCTATCTGAATCATCTCTATTTTCTTAGTCTGGGGGTTTGTTGGTTGTGTTTGTGTTTTTCGAGAGCCAACTCTTAGTTTTATTGATTTTTGTTCCTACTCTTTCTGTTTTCTATTTCTTACCTGATCTTTATGTTCTTTCCTCATGGGCTTCATGTGTTCTTTCAAATGGCTCCATTGAAGCCTAGTTTTGGGCTATTTATTTGGAATGTTTTCATCCATTTTAATCTGGACACTTATTATTGATGTGTTGTTTTGTTTGAAGTCTCTTTTTCTTATTTAATTATAGATGTTCTTGCTCTATTTTCATTTTTATTTGCATGGAATCCCTTTATCCTTGCCTTCATTTTTAGTTTTTATCTGTTACAAGAGTTAGAATCAGGCATGTACAGGCAGCATGCAATCGATCCTGTTTCCAAACCATTCATTCATCCTCTCTGTTTTTTCTTGGGGGGCAGGTTTAAATTTTCCACCTGAGGTTATTCTTCATATATAAGAATTTACCCCTGCCGTTATGTTAATTGTTTTCTGGTTGTTTTATAGACATATTATTATCCTATGATTTTTTTCCATTATTTGGTTTGTCAACAAATTAGTCCTACTTTCAAAATGTACCTTGAATTTGCTTACTCTATTCCTGTTAACCACTTTGGCAATCTTTGTTTTACTTTAAACATCTCTTCCAGTCTTTGATTGGAAAGGATTGTGTCCTGTTTGTCTGTGCCCTAGTCATCTGTCCGGTCTTTAAGTCACAGACTGAATCATGTCCTTTTCATGTCTGACTTCTCTACATTACTTCAGAATGCTAACTGCCTGTTACCTGCTGTGTGGAATAGAACTGCAGTGAGAGAAGTCTGTCTTCCTTCTATTATTCTACCAGTAAATGCTATTCAATGTAAGATGTCGGATAATGTACTAAAATGACCATAATTATTTGATGACTTGCGTGAGTGTCTTACAAAGAGTCTGCAGTTAATATCGTCAGTCTGAAAAACCATTCATGTCAATAATTCTCTTAGGTCAAGCCACTGAAGCATTATAGTTTTACCCATGTTTTCAAAAAGTTAGAGATTATTACTTTGATTAGCATCCTGTTCCCCATTTACTCAGCGTGTATGATTTTTTGGCACACTATTTTTTAATCTGAGGCATTACTTGTGAGAACTTTCCTTTCTAGTGGTTGTTTCTTTTTTTCAGAAATTTCTTCAGTTTCTCTTGGCAGCCAGCATTCGCAATTTTATAGAAATGTTTTTCTCATTTTTACAAGCTTATTTATTTGTTTTTATCATTTAAATAATATGACTCGATTTTCCTCCAGTTTCCATCATTACTGTTGAAGTCGTCTTTGATTCTTTCTGTGATTTCTTCTTATGTGATTTGTCTTTTCTCCTGTGTCGGTTAGTTCCACTCTCTGTCGTAGTCTACAGTTGCTGTATCGTGAATGTTTTCCCACTTGTTTTTGCTTAATACATGTCATTTCTGAATCAGTTTCTGAAGTTCTGAGAAAATGCTGATTTTTAAAGTTGTTCTATTACCAATAAAGACTCTGGAGTCAAATATTGGAGTCAAAACCTGGTAGATGAAAGAAGTGTGGAGGACGGCTAGTTGACTTCTCTTCGCATTTCCCAGACTGAAGAGACTCAACTCTCTAAGAGCCTCCCTGCTCCTTCCTGTGCTGCTGGCTTCTCTATTGCTCTCTGGCTTCTCCATGGCTGATTCTGGTCAGCTAGTCGCTGGCTTCACCCCCTGATTAGAAGAAGCTAACTTTATTAACACAGGCTCAGGGTGTCATAGTGTGATCAAATACATTGCAACAAAGTGCCAGTTATTTTCTCTTTTAATATTGCTTCTATTTCCTTGATTTTGTTTTTTACGTGTGAAAATCTACACTTCCTACCTTTGATTTGCAATCCATTATAAGTAATTTTCTTCCCATGACTGTATTAGCTCATCAAACTATTTATATACTGTGTGTCATCTGCTGTTTAATCTATACTTTAATTTTAATTTTTCATTTTATTAGCATTTCATCTCTAGAAATAAAGGTTTGTGTTATGTTAGGAGTTTGGACATTTCTGCAATGTCTTATTCTATTGCCAAATTTTAAACGTGTCTTTTTTTTTTTTTTTTTAAGCACAATTAGTTTTAATGATCTTACTGCTCTGTGGACCTGGTTTGGTTAGTTTGTTGTTTCTACTGAATTTTGCTCATGTCTTCTTGGACCGCTTATGTCTAATTTTGTTAGTGAATTTTATTCTCTGCAAATTTTTGTCTGGCAACTTTTTTTTTAGTATGTGAAATTCCTTATTTTTTGTAGGGAGGAATATGTTTTCTTTAATAGGCATGCGTCAGAAGATACTCCTAACTGAAGTTCAGCTTCCAGTCAATTTTATCATGGGGAGGTTTTAGCAGGTATGAGGTCTGTTTGTAAATGCCCCTGTATTTGAGTTCCCTGAGATAAGCATGTTACATCTCACTTTGCCTTGCAGCCTTTTATTTTAGATCATTTACCCATGCAAGCTCAGACATCCTCAGTTGTCTGTGACCTAAATCTTGCTATTGTTTCTGTTGTTAATCTTAGTCCTGGAGCTCTAGGGGTTGAACCCCGAGCCCTGAGCAAACTAGGCAAGCATTCTACCATTGCACCAGACCTCTCCCATAGGATTTTGTACTCTGCGAGCCCCAGGCTTTATTTCCTATTTTCTACAATGCTGGAATCCATTAAAATTTATGATCAGAACCACTAGAGATTGAAATGTGTCCTCAATGTGTGGCCTTTGCTTTTAGAATTTGCCTGTATTCCTGAACACATACATTTCTACTTTCTTTCTGACCCTTGCAGATCTCTTAGTATGCTGGTAAGTTTAGCCATAAAGTAAAGTTGTCAAATTAAAAAAAAAAGATTATTTGTAGACAATCTGTATGAACTAAAAGAACCTTTTAGAAATCTAGTTTGGCACATTTTGGAAATGGCCTATTAACAAGATAATTTCATTTTACTCTTGCACTTCTTAAAATGTCATACATCTTTATATATCATGACTCTGCCACCTGGTTTATTTGCGCCATCTAGTTGAATGGACATAGGCTCTCCTCAGGTAGCACTGCCCCAATCACAAAGTCCCTAAAATTGCAGCTATCTATGGACTGGTTGCTAAGCTCATGCTGGCTTTCCACAGGTACCATCCTGTCCCATGTCCCCAGTTCATAGCCATCTGAGGACCTGCATTCTGTTTGTGTGTTTCACAGTAAGAGCCTGCTAACCATAAGGGGGGAGGGTTGTCACCATGATCAGAAGCTGCACACTACAGCTAGAACCACATCTGATGTCCCAGTGGCACATGAGCACCAAGTAGCTCCAAGACTGAACATCAAGTTCCACTCAGCTAATCCCAAACCTGCCACAAACAGATCAAAATGATCATTCCACACAGGTGGAGCAAATAGCCATACCAAAAGACCCAACGGGTAACCTAACTGCAGATGCTGAGGTCTCATTGCAAGAACAACAAAAAAACAAAACAAAACAAAACAAAACAAAACAAAACAAAACAAAAAAAAACCCACAAAAAAACCAAGGCAATAATTCTCCAAAAATTAGTAGCCCCATAGGTTCCCTGAGGTAAGTGTCTTTTTAAGTTTACCACTGCTGTGATAAAACATGACTACCAAAAGCAACTTGGGAAGGAAAGGGTTTATTTGACTTACACTTCCACATTGCAGTTCATTGAAGAAGCCAGGACAGGAACTCAAGCAGGGCTGGAACCCAGAGGCAAAAAATTATGCAGAGGCTTGCTCTGGCTTGCTCATCATGATTCATTCATGAATGATTCCTTCCTTCCTTCCTTCCTTCCTTCCTTCCTTCCTTCCTTCCTTCCTTCCTTCCTTCCTTCCTTCCTTCCTTCCTTCCTTCCTTTTAAAAAATTTATTCTTTTCTCATACAATACATTCTAACCAAAGCCTCCCTTCCCCCCACTCCTCCCAAACTTCCCCCACCCACCTCCCCTCTCCCCCAGAGCCAATCCTCCTCCATTTCCCTTCAGAAAAGAGCAGGCACCCCAGTGATACTAACTAAACATGGCATACTAAGATGCAATAAGACTAGTCATAATCAGTTATATCAAGTTAGATGAGGCAACCCAGTAGGAGGTAAAATGTCCCATGAGCAGGCAAACGTATCAAAGACATCCCTACTCACATTTTTAGGAGTCTAACAAAAACCCCAAGCTAAACAACCACAGCATGTATGCAAAGGGCCTACCATTGACGCATGCAGGTTCTGTGGTTGCCACTTCAGTTTCTGTGAGCACCTTTGAGCCCTACTTAGTTGATTCTGTGGGCCGTGTTTTCCTGGTGTCCTTGACCTCTCTGGATCATACAGTCCTTTCCCCTCCCACTCTTCTGTGGGGTTTGTCTGGCTGTGAGTCTCTGTATTTACTTCCATCAGCTGTTGGAGGAAGCCTCTCTGATGACAATTGGGCTAGGCACCAATTCTATGAGTATAGCAGATTATCATTAGGAACCATTTTTTTTTCAGTCCTATTTGGTTCTACCCTAGGTTTCAGAATCATCCAGCTTTCAGAACCTGACCATATAGGCAGTATGGGATATGGGCTCCCTATCATAGCCTGGGCCTCAAGTTAGACCATTCGTTGGATGGCCACTCCCATAAGTTCTGAACCACATTGCCCCAGAGCATCTTGTAGGCAGGACAGGTTGTGGCTGTGGTTACTGAAGATGGCCAGTTCAAGCTCCATATCCTTCAGTTCTAGGAATCTTTGCTAGGGCCATAGAATTCAAGACCATTAGCCCAGGGATGGCACTACCTACACCCAAATGGGCTGGGTCCTCCCCCATCATTCACTAATTAAGAAAATGCCCTCCATGCTTGCCTATTGCCTGATCTTACGGAGGCATTTTCTTAACTGAGGTATTACTCTTTCAGATAACGCTAGCTTGTATTAGGTTGACATAAAACTATCCAGCACAGTAAGCAATTTGAGTAACATATGACAATGAACCGAAAATAGTAACTATTAATATGTTCAAGGAACTCAAAAAGAATACAAATAAATGCCAAAACGGGGTCTAAGAAAACACGAAGTGTTGAGAGAAATAAGGAAAACAGTTCAGGATATGAATATAGAATTCAGTAATACAATAGAAATTCTGAAGAAAATAAAAACTGAAATAAAACTTGAAGTAAGAAGTCAGTAGTCTAACTTAATGGCCAAAGTAACCCATTTTGGAATGCAAAAGATTTATCTTAATTTTAGAAATCAGAAAGCTGAGATTTAGTAAGCTTAATAACTTTCTCAATCCCCCATCAGACTGTTTTGGAGCCAAGGTGACCTAACGCCATTCAAGGTTTTGTCCTGTTTTTCCCTCACTTTTTGTAATGAAATACTCCAGAGATAAAGCAACATTGAAGTGTTAATATAATAAATATACATTGATAGCTTTTAGCTGTTTTAAGCATTTTGTCTTCTGTGTTTGTTCTCTTGATGTATGTGTACATTCATACTTTTTCTGATACCTGAGGGAAAGTTTTAGGTATGAGAATTTATACCTCAAACCGAGACTTTAGTCACACAGTGAGCTCATAGCTATCTTCAAAGTGGTCTCTTTGGAGATTTAAAAAAAATATTTTCCCCAGAAAAAGGGGAAAATTCTTTGAGAGGAAGAACTCTTATCTTGGAAATCCAAGGTTTCATGTAGTGCTTGGTGTATAGCAGTTAAATCAATGAGTTCTTTGTTGTCTTGGAAGAATGTAAGTTAACGAGAAAGGAAGTAAAAGTTATCCAGGATAAGAAGTGTGTTCTGATGTAGATGACAAGAGAAAGGGACATGTGGGAGAGGGATGGTTATTCTTCTTTGAGAATCAGATTATTTCACCCTGGCAAGAAATGAAGAAAAAACATGGATGTAAATCTAAATGCACAAACATTTCTACCGTTGACTGAATTCCCAGTTACTGCTCCCAGGAGTTAGGACGCAGTCTTCTTTCTGGGTATCTAGCCAATTATATGGTTCCTAGGAAAATGAAATGAACTGGTGAATTAATTCTATTGTGCTGTTTACAGTCAATGTAATTTATACATGCTATTGTCACCATTCCTGCTACCAAAGCCAATTTTAATGGTAGCGTTACTCCTACTGAAACAGTTACTGTTCTTGTCAGGAGGGCCTCTAAGAAAACAGCAGAGCCAAGCAGGGAATGTCATTGTAACTTTATGGAAAAGAAGATTTAAAATGAGTCCAAATTTTAATTCAGGTATTCTGTCTGAAAACACCGAGTTTCTTCGGCATTGCCCTTTTGCTCCTGATCAGTATCTGTTGATCCCTTGCTTTCTGCAGGCACTGTTGTGGATGTCAGAGTAGCCGAAACACCAGACAGCAGAATGTCCAACATTACTACAACAATGATTGCTATTAGCTGCTTTTTAAAGCCATTTGTTATAACCACGGACATCTTTTGAGATGGACATCTCAATATTTACAGCTATCACTAATGAGCTGTATTTATGAAGCTTGTTTAGCATGTATCAACATGTGCATCTCTTCACGTACTGCGGTGAATTGTGCTTAAGCCCACACCGACAAGCAGGAAAGCAAACGGTACAGAAGTGAGCAGACTGGGGAAAGTCTGAGGCTCATGGGGCTGGAGTCGCGAGATGATGGCCAGGGAGCAGTGATGTGATTGCTCTGAAGATCAGTTGAGGTCAGATTCTAAACCTTGGGGCCGCTTGGTGCCTACTGTATGATTTGATTGTTTCACTAACCAAAACTTCATGTGATTTCCATCTTTTCTCTCCTCACACTAGCTACCAGAGCCACGTTCATGCCAAGGCATGTGGAGTATTTTCTGGCAGAGGAACCAGAGAGTTTGGGGTTGATTAGCCTGAAAAGACCACTTTTGTTCTACCTCTGAGTCTATTCCTGTTTGCATTATTGTTTCTGTCTAAGAACTTCTTGCAGCTGTTTCAAAGGCTACTAGATCATTCCACTCTGTTCATTGAATTGACTTGCAAGTTTCAAGAGAAAATCAAACATTAATTTCAGACTGAGACACTGGTCATATAATCTTATTTTGACCTGGTACATTGGCTCACCATTTTTTGAAGACAGATGGTTTTGTTTTGATATTCATTCGTAGAGAGGCATCTTTTTTTTCTTTCTGCTATTCAGTAATAACTTATCTGATGTTTACCTCCCTTATCATCATCCCATCTACACATCTCATTCACAGTACAGAGGAATACATTTTATTTTCAGGCATCAAATAGAGAAACATGAAACAACGACTGGAAATCAACTGCAAATTGGTATTTTCACTTTATGCAATGTTCAACCCTTTGGTAATAACCACCTCTATGTAATCTCTGGGCTCTGCAAGGCAGGGCACTTTCCTGGTAAAAGACGTTGTGAATAATAGAAATGCAATCTTCAAAGGAATTTGATAATGTCTATAATCCTCTGTATTATAGGCCTCACACTTGTTAGAAGAATATCAAATATGATTGTAGCAAGAAGTACATTCTTAATAGCATATGAAGTTCAAACTCAGACCTTAGGTATATTAGAATAACAATGACACAGGCCACAAGGTACTAAGCAAAAATGCCAGGCAGTAAAACAGCATCATAAGGGAGTGAGGGGACAAGAAGGATTGAACAATTTTTATTTAGGTTCTATTCATGTAGGGACCTTTGGACTCCATGGAGAGGAAGAGTAAATACATGTTCCTCGTGGGATGCACTGCAAGGTTTGGGGCCCCATGTTACCTTTTAACAGCAGCAGACCAGATCTGCTAGTTTTTATAGCCACCTAGCCTGTAAAAGGTATTTGAGATGTGATATAACTAATATCAAGGCTTTGACTCTTATTGAATGTGGAGGAAGGGGGAGATTAGGAAGTGTGCAAGAGAACACATATAAGCAAGTCACTTTATTTAACGATAACCATCATACAGTTGTTTTAAAGGTTTACATACATGCAGGAAGTCTACCACAGTGTGACATAAACCACATATGTAGTACTGTGCTAAATTTGAATCCTTTTGTCTTCTGTTTCACAAGCATCTACCTGTCCTTTTACATCTGCTGGGTCCACATCAGGGAGCATAAGAGGTATCTTCTAGAAGTTCCTGGTGATTCTCAGGCACTGTCATGTGGGCACAGCTATAGGATAATCCCCAGGATGCTGCCATAGGTGCCCCTCATGTTGCTTATCCCGGATAGTCCCTGCATCTATGCCAACTGTTCTCCATGGAAGAATTTACTTCCTTACTCTAAGCCCTGCTGTGACATGGCTTCCCAGCAGTGCCACTCAGGAGTCATAGCCACTTCTCTCACCTCCTTGAAAGTCTTGAGGTATAGTATTAAGTCTCTGAACTCTCATAGGAAAGAGACAGCTTCTCCTCTCCCACGCACTCACTTTATCCCAAGGTACCTGGGAGAACCTCATCCTCCCAGATCCCTTATCAAAGGAAACCAGACCATGAGCTCAGGTCCTCTTTGCCCCATGTCTGCCGACTACTAGAAATTCAGGGTGGAATGACGTAGAAGAAAAGTACAGAGCACAGTCTTGTTGAAAACAATGGAGGCTTCATTTGTAATTTGAGCATCTTATTTTCTTCATTGTTTCTTCTTTGATTCAAAAGGACATCGATTGTAAGTTTGTTTCTTGTAACCTGCAACCCTCTAGACTGTAAGCATCCAGAGACCAAGAACCAGTTTTTTTTTTAAATCCCTCACTAATTATGTTCTTAAGCCAAATGTAATTTTGGATAGATAGTTTGACAGAGGAAAGGGGCAAATATTTGGTTATCCATATCTTATTTAAGTAACGTCTTTGATATTGTAATTTGGTTTTCCAACCTGGAGGGTCTGTGCTTCTTGGAGAGTTGCAGCTTAATCATACAGACCTGCTTAAGATGTATGGATCTCTCCTCATCCGAGTCCCGCTTCACCTGTGGTTGTGGCCTGTATGTCTCAAGCTACTGGGGAACACAGGTTGCAGGGACGGAGGCTGCACTGGTCTGAGGAGAGCAGGGCACTGCGGTGACTCCTGGCCTGTGCTGAGAGATCCTTCCTCTTCTGTACACAGAGATGCTAGGGATTCAGTGGTGTATCTCATTTGACAAGGCAGCAGAATCAGCTCTTCCTTAGGTCATTTCTAGCTCCACTCTCCATGTTTGTATTAAAAGGTTAATTGCTTTCCACCTATGAATCTCCAGCCTAGCTTCCCTGAGAAAGAAAAACCGCCTCAACCAGAGCTGATTTGTACTGCAATATCATCTGTGGCACCAGGTACACAGACTCTTTATTTGAGGCCAAGTGCACATTCCCATTTGAGAGACGGTTGCTGTTGGCAGCCAGCAGCGGCTGGCTGGATAACTGTTTGGTTCTAAAACCCTTGAAGACTTTTCTCAGTCTGTCTATTTACTGTGTGCTAGTGGAGAGCGGTACCTTCTTTTTAAGGGCAGCTTTAATGAGCACCCAGTGGCTTTTTGATGTTTCCCTACCACAGACTGTGGGTAGAGGCAGGGCTGGAAATCAGACGTTTTCATTTGTGGAAGTATTTTGTATTGAACCCTGTCAAAAATAATGCTGCCTTTGGGATATAGAAAATCCAATTTGATAAGAATGTTTCTGCTTGTTTTTTTTCTCTCTCATGGACACATTCTCTCTGTTGAGGGTGTAGTCTTTGGACTTCAGCCATTTCTCACTGGAAAGTAATTTTGGTTGTGGTTTTTTTGCAGTTCAGTGATGACTTGAATAACTATGTTTATAAGTGGTCCTGTTCTAAAATGGCCCAAATTAAAACCTATACACGTTAGAGAGGAGAGCAGTCACTCTAACTGCTTTCCTTGGGAACTTCTCTTGGGCATAATTTCCTCAGGAATGGGAGTTTCATGAGCATTCTGTTCCCTTAGTTGCTTTTATCCCAAAGCTTCCTGGAAGGAGGAAGAGCATTTGGGGCTGGGGGTGAGAATGAGATGAGGCAGTATCCTGGGTATTATCCTGTAGCTGTGCCCACATGACAGTGCCTGAGAGTCACCAGGAACTTCTAGAAGATACCTCTTATGCTCCCTGATGTGGACCCAGCAGATGTAAAAGGACAGGTAGATACTTGTGAAACAGAAGACAAAAGGATTCAAATTTAGCACAGTACTACATATGTGGCTTATGTCACACTGTGGTAGACTTCCTGCATGTATGTAAGCCTTCTAGGCCCAGAAATTCTGACTCTCTGAATTGGAAATAAGTGTTGGACAGGAACTGTCTTTCCAGACAGATGAACGCTTATCCTGGGTTTGGAAGCCATCATTCTGATGACTTGTTCATTAGTTCATCCAAAATGTATTTGGACATCTACCACGTTTCAGGCCAGGCTACAATAAGGCTTCAATTTGATCTGTAAGGTGATGGTTTAGAGGAAGAAAAGAGACAAGGGAGAGAACAAGTACAAGAGACAGTTCAGGACAAACCTTACTCATGTACAGATACAGTGCCAGTGTGGGGGTGGGGCTGTGTTTCTTACCTGCATTTTCTATTACCATCCCCTAAAGGAGAGTAGTCCTCTTGTTTTGTAATCATACCCTTTCTTTGAAAATTTAACACTTTTATTTACTGTATGTGGGGTTATGTGTTGTGTATCTGTTTTGTTGTGATGGTAAGTTCTTTGCGTTTTTGTTTTGTACTGGTTATTTGACGTCTTCATGCATGTATATAGTGCCTTTTGTTTGCTATCACTCCTTAACAACCTCTCTTCTCTCTCTCCCAACCCTGTCATCCCCTTCTCTTCCCCACAGGTTTCTTACATTCATGTCTTTCTGTTTTGTTTTGTAACCTACTGACTTTAACCAGAGTTGTCTTTGTGACCACAAGTTTAGAAACAGTCTTGATGCAAGGGCTTTGGTCCTGCTCCAACTTGGTTTGCCAGAGGTTGCTGACTTCCCAAGGGAGGCCTTACCCCCTCAGAGGAGTGGATGGGAGATGGAGCAGGGAGGTGGAGGCAGGGAGGGCAAAGCAGGAGAAGGGGAGGGAGGGGGAACTGTGGTTGGTATGTAAAATGAAAAATAAAAAATAAAAAGAAATAGTCATTGGAACTTGGTGGATCCACTGCTTCTCTTAGTAACATGTAGTTCAGCATTGAGAGATAAAGCCCCACAACTGGCTGTTAATGGGCCCACTTTTGTTCAGGGCTCATCCACAAAACTGTAGCTGTTGTGAGTTCATGGTTGCAAGGCTCTGTCAAGCCCAGAAGAGAGCATTTTGCAGCCATTATTTTAAACTTCCAGTCCTTATATTCTTTCTACTTATCTGTGATTTTCCCCAGGCTATAGAGGGGGTAGTATAAATGACTGAAGATGCAATGAGAAAATAGCTGTCTGCAGACCAGAAAGAGGAGCCTTGTCTTGTGCTGGATCCACGGGCTCCTACATTTTCAACTCTCTAGTTTCTAGACTCTGAAATAAGAAACCTCATTGTTTGTAAGTACCCAATTCCAGGTATTCTGGTATGGTATGGCAAAGGAATTATCTGAGTGACATCATTTCAATGGAAAATGTAAGCTCTAAAGGAGGTAGTAGTTGCTTTCACTTGGAAAACCCTAGTAAGACATAATAAACGTGACATGTGTTACTTAAGGTACTAAAGATGAATAGACCTCCTCACAGCTAGGAAAAAGAGGATAGCATGTATGGATACAGAATAATAAGTGGAGAAGTGCAAAGCTACAAAATGAATAGTTTATCTTGTGACATGCAGAAATAAAGCATTTGGACTGAAGGCTCGGTGGGTTAAAGCCCCATGACCTGAATTTGTCTCTGGAACTCACAAAGTAGAAGAGGAGTACATATTCATACAAGTTGTCCTCTGACTCCCATGTTTGTGTTGGGACATGAAGCAGGCACACACACACACACACACACACACACACACACACACACACACACACACACACACAGTAAGTAAATAATAAATGTAAACTTTACCATAGAGTAGGTAATTTTTTTTTTTTTTTACATTAGCCAGAACTGACTAAGACGATAGGACACTGAGAATGTGTTAGTGAGGACCTACCAATACCTCTGAAAAGCTCTGTGGTGATTATTCTCCATATGTCAGAGAAGAGAGAGGAAGCACTGAAGTAGAAATAAACTTCCAAGTTCAATGGGAAGTAATAGGAATGCAGGGGCCCTGATCAGAACTCAATGGAGATAATGGGAATTTAATAATGACTGTGGGCAGAGTCACTGGTCAAGTGGGCAGATAGGGCAAGGTGGCCATGGTGATTGCTATAAACCACAGTCATAAAATAGCAATTCAATCATTAAATGAACTGTTGTTTCTGATGTTGGCTAATTTGTCATGGTGTCTTTAGAATTCAAATAAATGGGCAGTCTACTGAAATTCTACATGGTGTAAATGAAGGAAGAGCTCCTGGTGCTTTTAGCAGCAGTCTTTTTTTTTTTTTTTTTTTTGGCTACTACAGAGGAAAGTTATAGTCTGTTTTGAGTGAAGTTTTGAGTTCATCCTCCAAAAGTTTGTGCTGCAAACCTGGTCAACAGTGAGGTGATCCTGAGAGGCGGTGGAACCCCAAGAGGTGGAGCTTAGTGGGAAGTCAGAAGATTACTCCTCCTTGTGCTGTGGCTTCCTGTCTGAAGCTGAACCGGCTTCCCAGATTGAACCAGTTCACAGGAATAGAACCTTGTAAGTAGAAGGGAGACTGGGTTCCTTTGAAGAAAAGTTCTGCTATCAGCCACAAAGGATACCCCAAGCTTTTCTTCTTTCCTTAAAGAAACAGTCACTCACTCATCTGGGTGACTGCAACGGGGAAGGAAATCTATCAAGCTAGTCAACTTTTTGGCTCTGAATGGACACTAATTATTGGTGCCTTAAACTACCTCAGGGTTAAAGAGATGAGTAATAGAATTTTGTCTCAAAGTGGCCCAAGCCTGTCTAATAGCTATTTCCTCATCTGGAATTTACAGTTGCTAGAGTCATGTTTAGGCAATAGAGAATTCCTCACATTGTCTCCCAGCCCTATTGAGAGAGAGTTGTTATAGCAGGAAAGATTGTCTGGAAGCCAGCAGAATGGCTATACTTCTAAAAATCATGGTCTGAAAGCTACACTGGATTCCTGGAGAGGTTGCAGGGAACATGAATGGGTGCTGTGATTGCTACTATATCCTGATTCAACTTCCCTGTGTGGCCCTTGCAGGAGATCGATAGATCTCCACTTAGTCAAGTGATGAGTCTAATTGCAGCTCCTCTTCCAAATGTGGTTCCTCTACCAGAGAAAGTTAATAGCTTCTGGCAACCAGTATGCAGTTTGGCTAGGCTGTAGTCTCTCATTATTTGCCCAAATATCAGTCTATGTTTTTTTGTGAAGATATTTTCATAGATTACGTTAAAATCCATAACCAGAGACAGGAAATATGATATACACTTGTAAGCACAGGAAATTGAGAGGCCAAGGCAGGGGGAGCATGAATTCAAGACCACATTAGGCAATATAGTAAGATCCTATGTCATTAAAAATCAAACCACAGCCGGGCGGTGGTGGCGCACGCCTTTAATCCCAGCACTCGGGAGGCAGAGGCAGGTGGATCTCTGTGAGTTCGAGGCCAGCCTGGTCTACAGAGCGAGATCCAGGAAAGGCGCAAAGCTACACAGAGAAACCCTGTCTCGGAAAAAAAAAAATCAAACCACATTAAGCAAAGGTGATTATTTTAGGTAATATACCTAATATGTGGATATACCCAAATCAGTCCCTGAGATACTTGAAGACCAGAAATGATGCTTCTCTGGCAAAGAAGAAATTCTTCCTGTAGACAGCATTAACAGATACATGGCTGTACAAGCCTGTCTTTCCCTGTAGCCTGCCCCATGAATTAGCCAGCCCCTAAAATTCTATAAGCCCAGTTTCTTAATTTGTATCTCTCACTGGCTCTCTTTCCCTAGTTAAACCCCAAAGGACACACTGATTGACGTGAAGGGTTTCCTCTATTCTTGTTAATAAACATCATCAGAGGAAGTTTGCTTTCAATGAGAAAACCCAGCATATTTCTTTAGTGTCTTTCTCAGAGTTAAAATTCCTCTCCAATTTTCTTTTATAATCTTGTCCATGGGGGCCTTGATTACTTCTTGATTCCATGCTGCTCCACTAATTAATGATATTATACTAATTTGACTAGTGTAGCAACTTGGTAAAACATGCTCAAGACAGAAGGTTGGAAAGAGCCTTGCTCTAAAATGTAGAGGCCTTCTATTGTGTAATTTTTTTTTAAAATAAAACTCCTAGTGTTATGCTGTATTCCTTTCAAACTAAGGATAAATTGTGAGCACACCTACAACAATAATAGTGATATTGAACTTGAGAAGCAAATTATTCATTTTGACATGATACCCAGGCTCATTGGTTAACTCCTTTGAAAAGCTATTAGTTTTAGAGCATCTCAGGACAAAAGACACTCAATAGATAGTGGTGGATTCACACTAAACTGTACAACTTAACAAATCCATCTGCTGATGGTTGATGGTACAATGATCTCCATGGGGCTGCTATGGGTGAATAGTATCATTGACATTTAGAATTTTGAAAAGAGAGGTACTACTTTCTGAAGATGATTAATGTCCTTTTAAGAAACAACTTCTGGCTGTTATTGAACTCTATGCTAGATTATGGATCACCAAGATAACTATCATGATCTCTCTGTTCTCTGACTTAGTGAAAATATTGGTATGTTTAGCAGCATTCTAATATCAAGTGTAGTGATGTATCTGAGATCAGGCTTGAGAAGACCTTGAAGTCTCAAGTTGCATGGGGAAGGGTTTCAGATGCCTGTGGTCAACACTCTTGTTATATTGTCTTCTTCTTACTCTGCACTTACAGTCTCATGGGAATTTCTCCCATTGTTCTATGAGTGGGGAAGGAAGAAGTTAAGACCTTTTTATGGATGTTTCTAAATAATAGGTTGGTATAATCTGAAGCTAACCAGATAGCATTAGAACCCTAGTATAATGGTGAAGAACAGTTTCTCCAGCAGACACAACTTTTTATGTTATTTGTATGTTTTTATAGTTTTCTTGGAAGGTGAGATAGTCAGATACATCTATATTAATTTGTTGTAAACAGATAACAGTTCTACTTAGTAGACAGGAGTTTAAGAGGAACATGATTACAAAGTTGGTAACTATAAGATCTTGGAAGAGGAATGTGGATGGATCCAAATAGAGAGATCTCAATTAAAGGGTACAGAACATCAAAAGATGTGTGTTCCATGTGATTTACCAAGAAAAATCTCTGTATAGATTCATTAGATAAATGAAATAGCTCATTTTGTAGATTTTAGTTAGTCATTATTTCCAGATACTCTTGCTCTTTCCATTAAAAGAAGTGTCTATGGAGGAGGCCAGCAAGGTTAGAAGTTATACATTGATTCAGTCACATCCACTTATGCTCACCACAGCTGATTTGCCTACAATCACTAGTGAATACCAAATATTCCAATAGAAGAGGCTGTCTCTGAGCTCTTGATGTATCACTGTTCCAGGGGAACCAGTAGTCACTTGGTGGGTAAAACTGTATCCACCTCTATCTTGGAAGAAGAATATCTTAGTTGTTACTGGATTAGATACTTTGCATGTGAATGTGTCTTACATTTCTTGTGAGAACTCAGCACCTATAGATTTACAGAAATCTAATTTTACTGTCATGGTTTCCACATAGCATTGCCATTGTTGGGGCAAATGGTTTTACAAAATAAGGGCTCATGTTCATCACCTTGCTACCATGTTCCTCATCTTAGAGTAGGTGATCTGTTAGGAGAATGGAAGAAATGTCTCTTTAAGACTCAACTACAACACCATCTGGGTGGCAATATGTTTTGGCCCAGGAGCAGTGTCTTCTAGGATGGAATTAGCTTTGCTTTGAAGATGTGTGTGTAATATTGTTTCTCTTATTGAACTGAGAATGTATTTATTGCCAGTCACCTGGCAACTTAGTGTTTCTCATGCCAGTGAACCTGCATGTGAAAAAGTGTGGTTACTTTTCTGGAGTGACTAATTCTATCAGGAGATTAAAAGTTACACAATTGAGCCTGAGAATTCCTGAGATCCCCTCTGGGGGGTTATTACTTACAGGTTTTGTGACACAAGGAATAGAAAACCACTCTTAACTATCATGACTGCCAGAAAGGAAGATTTGTGTCCCTTCGTAGCCAAAGAACAATGATTAGCTGAAGGGTTGTATTTGTGTAAAATAGGGAGTGGAAGAAAGCTGTCTTAAATAACTGACTGTGGATGATTTGTAGAATTGTAGTAATGTTGTTCTTTAATGCCAGTGTGTTTGTGTATGCACCACCTAATTTTTAAATTTTCTTTTCCTTCTTCCATTATTTTGCTAATATAAGATGAACAAGGGTTAATTTTCTATCTCATTATCTTTTGCCAGAAGATAGCAAACTCAGAATGACTGAGTGCAAAAGAAATGGGCATCATCAAAGATGGGTTAAGTGTCTCTGTGTTTTCAGGAGACAGTGAACAGTTTCTGTTTCTGTGATTGTTTCATTATATTAGCTAGAAGCATCATTTTACAAATACCTTTATTTGAAAGTTAAGATTGGTTAAAAGATGCCTGTGGATGCTAAAATGGAAAGGGAAGATATCTTGAATTGTGCTAGTGTCAACTAGGAACTATGTTTTCTGTAACCTCTGGTATGGTTAGGTAATAAACAACAGAAAGAAGAGCTTGCACAAAATTTAGGAGGTAGAGTGACTCTGTGGCCAACCTGCTTTTGGAAGGCTGCAATGTTCAGGGTATCTGGCAGGTCTCACGTATTTGTCTCTGTGTCTTACAAACTGCTGGTCATGCTGACCAGTGGTGGCTCCAGGTCTATGACAGGATGTTTGACTGTAAGCCCATACAGGTGGCAACTACTCAGTAGCAGCAACACCATTTAGACCTTGCCATGACTTCCTCATTATGGCCCAACTGTGCTGGCTAGAAATTCTTGGCTTCCTGAATTTTTCTGCAAGCTGAAAATTATTCACCTAGACCCACTAGGCAAGTTGGTGGCAAGTTTCACTCTTATTATGGCCATGTAAAATCAATCTGATGACCTTCACTTATGTAGCATTTCCCAGATAAGTTCTAATATCTGCAATAAAATCCATATTTCTATGGTAGGCATCATGTCTCTGCTTCACTGACTGAATCTCAAACCATAGTCTTATCCAAAGGCATTGTTATTATAATTTTCTTTTCTCCTTTGCAACAGAAATTATTTTTCAGATCATTCTGATGCCAGCCAGGGGTGCAGGAATGGGCTCATTTTCTTTGCAAACTAAAATAACTAAAAAGCAGAAGAGAAGGGTAATCAGATATCTTGGAGACTTCCAGTGGAACCACTATATGTTATTGGGGAGCTGGAGGTCTCCTTTTGGAGTTCTTAGTCTCATTAATAAAATTTTAAGATTTCAAGAACAGAATGAAATGGAATCTCAAGGGTAATTTATTAGAGAAAGAAAAACCTTGGGGCAGGTAAGCTGTAAATCTCACAGTTATCCAGATGAGGAGAAGAGAGAGAGAGAGAGAGAGAGAGAGAGAGAGAGAGAGAGAGAGAGAGAGAGAGAGAGAGAGAGAGAGAAGAGAGAGACTACATAAAACCATCCAACCAAACACAAACTCAACTCATGTTATTTGAGATGAGCCAGCATGGATGTTAGCCACACTGTGACAGGCAGCCACCTGGAGGGAAGGAGAGCTTCAGAGGAGTATGGAAGCTCAAAGTCTCATGGAGTTTAAAGCATACTTAGGCTCTAGCCAGCATCTGAAAGAAAAAGACAGAAAAGAAGAAAAAGGAAGGTTACATCATTTTGAAGACTCAGAAAGGCTAGACAACCCAGTTGAATTTCATGGTGGTTTGAAAATACTGAGCTAGGGGTGAGAATTCGAAGAAGGAAAAGGACCTTCATGGGGTGGTCCCTTTTCCCTGAAAGATGATTCCTAAGCCAAGTTCTGACCTGCCCACCTAGGTTAATTCTAAGGGGAGGAGATATGCCATGTTGCAACATGGCAGTAGATTCCATTTTTTTTTTTAAAATCATATCAATCCTACTATGCACACAAAGTATAATTCTCTTAAATTAAAGCATGTACTTTTAGTCCCATATCACTTTTCAGCTACAGTCATAAATATGTGCTTCCAGTTGTAGTAGAACTCCTTAAGGCTCCTCATTATTCATAAGAGGTCTGATTTCATTCCATCTTTCTCTGTCATCCATTTTGGTTGCGTTTCTCCCCATCACCTTTCACTACAGTGGCTCTTCCCATACTTTTCAATGACTTACTTGTTCTTGGCTTTGCTCTTTTAGGGGGTCTGCCACCCAGTTCCCAAATAAATCACACATGGAGGCGTATTCTTAATTATAAACACCCAGTCTTAGCTTGGCTTGTTTCGTGCCAGGTTTCCTTAACTTATATCACCCTGTCTACTTTTTGCCTCTGGGTTTTTCCCATTCTCTTACTTCTGTAAATCTTACTCTGTGGTTGGCTGTGTAGTTGAGTGGCTGGCCCCTGGAGTCTTTCTCCTTTTCTGGCTCATTCCTCTTCTTTTACTCCAAGACTTCTCCTTTTTCTACTTATCCTCTCTGCCTGCCAGCCCTGCCTATACTTTCTCCTGCCTTGTCATTGGCTGTTCAGTTCTTTATTAACCCACCAGGTGTTTTAGACAGGCACAATAGCACAGCTTTGCAGAGTTAAACAAATGCAACATACACAAAAGCAACACACCTTAAAATAATATTCTACAACACTTACTTGTTATTAATTTGAACAAGAAATTCTGATTCCGTTTTTTAATTTTCTTTTGAGACAGAGTTTTGTTACTAGCATAAGCTGGCCTTAAATCATCATCCTTCCACCTTAGTCTGTCAAGTGCTGGGGTTATAGAGCTGTAATACCACACTTGGCCTATTTATTCACTTTAAAAATATTTTTATTTTATAATTAATTTAATTTTACATATCAGCCACAGATTCCCCTGCCTTCCCTCCTCCCACCCCCAAACCTTCCCCCCACAATCCACCCCCTATTCCCACCTCCTCCAAGGCAAGGTCTCCCCTGGGGTTTTAGCTCAGCCTGGTAGATTCAGTTGAGGCAGGTCCAGTCTCCTCCTCCCTGCACCAAGGCTGAGCAAAGTGTCCCTGCATAGGCCCTATTCACTTTTCACGTCACTCCATAGTTGGTTATTCCTTCTTGCAACCATTTCTTCAATTATTCAGTCCCTCTCTCCATGTATCTGTCTATTTCTTACTGTTTTTTCTCTCCATTTCCAATCTGCCATTGGTAGGGTGCTCTAGGCCTGAGTTGTTGGATTTATCTTATTTTTTTAAATCTCTACTTCTTAGATATGCTCATCTTGTTATAGCTTTATTAATTTTTGTGTTGCTGATGATTACCAAATTTAATCATTCAACTTAGATATCAACCCCAATCTCTAGAATCTTTTTTTGAAGAGTTCCTTTGACACCTTTATCTGGATGTCTAGCAAAAACATAACATATCCAAAAACAAATTTGTAATCTTCCTCATACCTCAAAGCTCTTTCTTCTAAATCCATTTCCTGATCAGTGGATACTTACTTGAGACTTCCAGATTCTTAAGCCAAAAATTTGGAATTGTCCTGATGTCTCTTTTTGACATCCCATCTCTATGTTGGAAGAATGTTCTGTTATCTCTACTTTCAACATATATGCATAATTGATTTTCTTCTTATCATTACTATTGTTTCAACTACTATCATAATTTGCTTGGCTAACTTCCTATTATGTGACACTGTTCCTAGGGAAGGTGTGAGTATTTGTCTATTCATCCCAGATATAGAACCAATGAGAGACCAGAAGTAAAGATTCCACCAAAGGTCAACTTATTGCACTATTGAGTTTGCTGGAAGTTTTAAAATTTTTTCTTATAGGAGTATGGTGTCTCAGGGTTTCTATTGCTATGAAGAGACACCATGACTTACAAAGGAAAACATTTAATTGGGGGCCTTGCTTGTAGTTCAGAGGTTTAATCCATTATTGTCATTGTGGGAAGCAAGGCAGCAAGCAAGCAGACATGGTGCTAGAGAAGGAGCTGAGGGTTCTTACAGCTTGACCCACAGGCAACAGAAAGTGGCCTGAGACACTGGGTGTGGCTTAAGCATATATGAGACCTCAGAGCCCACATGCACAGTGACACACTTCCTCCAATAAGGCCATGCCTACTCCAACAAAGCCACACCTCCTAATAGTGCCACCACTTATGAGCTTATGGGGGCCAATTACGTTCAAACTACCACATATGGGTGAGAGTTTTACTTCTAGGACCATGAATGGCTCAAAGGTAGCTACATCATGAGACCCTACCCCAGTATGGATTATGACTGGTGAAGTTGGATCTCTGGAACTCTCTGCACAATTTCAGGCAGCTTGACACATCAAGGTCTCTTCTCTTCATCACTTCTTATTGATTATAACATTGGGGAGGAATGGGCCTTGTGCATGTAGTAAATTTCAGGGACTTCCTAAGACTTATGAGTTAGTCACTTGCTGAATCTTCACAAGCTTCCCTTTAGAAGAATGATCCTCAGTCTTCCTAATGCTGCAACTCTTTAATACAGTTCCTCATGATGTGGTGACCTCACAACAAAATTACTTTTGTTGCTACTTCACAACTGTGATTTTGCTACTGTTATGAATTGTAATATAAATATCTGTGTTTCTCTATGGTCTCTCTGACCCCTGCGAAGTGTCATTTGACTCTAAAGGGGTTATGACACAGGGGTTCAGAACCACTGTTTTAGAAGTTCATGTGTCTTAATGAGTTTCTTCCTGGAATAAAAGTTTCAGTTTGTAGAAAATTGCTATACAACATTGCCATAAATCATTCACTATGCTTCTATCTGGATTTATATCTTCTCCTCTCCCAATGTCTTTTTTTTCCCTAGATAACAATCAAAGAGAAAAATAGAAATCTGTTAAAACTGAAATTTGGTCATGCCAGTTGACTGCTCTAGATTTTCCTGTGCTCCCTCATCTTGTTCAGAATCAGTGCTCAAACATGTAGAGTTCTACAGTCACCAGAGTGATCTACTTTTGTCTATCTGTGTGACCGGTGCTCTCTGGGCCTGCATATTAGCAACACCAACTTTCATGCCATTTCTTGAATACATCAAGCAATATTTTTCTCCAGAGGCCTTGTATTAGTTTTTCCTCAGCAAAATTGAACAAATAGTATAATGACTTCCCACATATTTCCCATCTCTTTTGGGAATACATATTTCCAGATATCAACACTGACTCACCCCTCCTTCAGTTCTTTACTCAAATATCACTGAATTAGTGAGTCTTTCCATCCATGATCATCTCATTCAAAGAGCAACCCCTCTTCTCCATGGCCTTTCCTCCTTTTTCCCATTTTTCTTTCATAGAATATGTGCATGTATATAAATGTATGCATGTGTAATATAAGCATGTTTAATATCTGTCATATACTGTAAACAATAGATATATCCATTTTATATTATATCAATGTTATATGGTATATATACTATATCTATTATTATTATGGTTATTAAATTATTATTCTTACTCTTGTTTGTCACAGACTATAACAAACCCCCAAAAGAATTGATCCTGACTATGAGTCAAACTAGGATTTTTAGCACACACACATTTTTTCACTTGTGTAATAGTTACTTTATTGACAATCAAAGCCAAATACGTCTACATGATAACCACTTCTTTAATCACCTGCTAGAACATTGGCAATCAGATGATTTGTTTTTGTGTACAAAACATTTGTTTTGTCTTCCTCTTCAAAAATGTGAGTTTATCCTCCTTAAATATATGTAGCTCTTGTTCTCCCCTAGAAAACACTGTTCATGGAAATGTCAGGGTTTTTCAAAATTAAGCATAAAGTAGAGAGTTCCATTGCAGATACTGTTCTCTGCTTATTCTGCCTCCCTGACTGTTAGCACCTAACATGAGAATGATAAGTTAGTTACAGTTAATGAGATCACACATCATAATCACCCAAAGTGCACAGTTTGTAGAGTTGATTCCTCGTGTTGTCTAACTATGGCTTAGACAAGTGTATAATGATATATATCCACCATTTGTAGTATCATGGAAGATTTGTCTCAATATCTAAAATCTTCTGTTTTCCAACTATTGATCCTTTTAAATTTATACTTCTAGGTGGGGATTATATTTTAAATAGGATTGGCTTTTTAGAACAGCTGTAGGTTCAAAACTTGAGCCAAAGGTGTAAAGAATTCTCAAATACTTTTCACCATTTATCTGTCTCCATAGGTTTCTCTTTCACAGAATTAACTGTAGTTAGAATGCTGTAGCCTTTCATATTGGCGTTTGTTGTGTGATGTTCCTTATAGAGACATGAAATGTCTATCTACCCCACATAGGTCACTAATAACAGCCATAAGATTGCACTCAAGACTAGCTCATTAATCTAGTGAGTTCATTGGAGCATGGGTTTCTCAAAGGCAGCTGCATCACTAAAAAGTCCACTGAAGCATTGTGGACCGTCCCCCCCCCCCCCCCGGCCCCGACACACAATGACAGCTGCAACCCTAGATGTACCTGGATAGCTTGGAAGCAGCTCTTTTGCTAGAAGAGTCTCCTACTCCCACCGGAGTTGTTACTGTTTATATAATCCTGACAGAAGCCTTTTGAATCTTGTAGGTTTCAGGAGCTTCCTGAGTCCTGTCAGTTTTGTCTTCTGAGTCTCATAAAGTTCCTTTTTCTCCCTGGAAGGAATGTTTCAATCTGTAGACTATAACTACACAACAGCCTTTTCCCCTTAAAAATAAACTCATTTCAAGTTTCTCTGTATCTTTTAATGGCTTGAGAGCTTTTTTTTTTTTTTCTCTTTTTTTTCTGAATATAATTCTGCTGTCTGGATGTAATGCAGTTTGTTTATCCATTCACCTATTGAAGACACAGTTCTATTCAATGTTGTATTTGCTCCTGAAACACTGCTTGACACGTGGTAGATGTTCAGGATGTGTTCCTTCTCCTTATCATGCAATTATTCCGAGAAGCATTTCTCTGTATTAAGTCATTCAGTGTGATAAACCGAAATGAAATTCCAGGTGTTAGAGATTTTCCATCTGCCTTCTCATTCTCATCTTCTCAAAAGTAGCTCCTGACTCCTGAATGTATCTTTTTTGTTGTTGTTATTTTTCCATTGTCATCATCTGTGGTCTGTCCGAGCTTCATTAACTTCTTCCAGATTAAATGTTAGCATTTTGATTCATATTTCTGACCATAAGGCATAATATCTTTTTCCTAAAACACATACCTTATTATGTTGAACTCTGGCTTGAAATATTCAGCAGATTAAAATTTAAACTCATTTGCACGTGTTTGTATTTTTAGACTCGACTCTGACAAGGTGCACAGATTTCTATTCAGTCCCTCTCTGCACCAACTTCTACTCTCTACTCTGTTTGCTTTAATAGGTTTGAATTATTTGGGGAAACCCAGTTGAGGTGTGGCTGCTTGTCAAATTGAAGCATATTTATGTGGCTCTCAAATCATTCTTCGCTCTATTGTCAGCTTCCTCCTACTGTATTCTGGGATGTTTGAAATAATGAATTAATTTTATTATCAGTTCTATATTTAGGAGATGAATTTGACATGAATTACAAAGAAAAATACAGAGCTGGCAGCTGGGGCTGGTGGTGTTGCCTTTATTTATTTTTTTTCCAGCTAGTAGTTAGGTTAGGTGTTGTTTTATTGGCTCACAGACTAGATGATAAAATTCCTGTAAACTCTCTAAAGTGGTGGGTTTTTTTAAAAATAGTATTTTATTTTATAATTAACTTAATTTCATATATCAGCCACAGATTCCCCTATCCTCCCTTCTCTCACCTACCCCCACCCCCCAATCCACCTGTGTCCTTGGTGCATGGGCTGACTTTTTGGAGTCTGGGGCCTATGCTGGGACACTTTGCTCAGCCTTGATGTAGGGAGGAGGGGACTGGACCTGCCTTACCTGAGTCTGCCAGGCTGGGCTGACTCCCCAGGGGAGACCTTGTCTTGGAGGAGGTGGGAATGGGTGGTGGTGGTGGGTTCTTATACACAAAAGCAGTGAGTGTATAAGGCTTCTAGAGTCTGCTGTGGACACCCCAAATAGGCTTGCTCATCACTTCAAGTGAAGGAATCTACTTTAAAATTGAATATTTTTCACTGAAATATCCACTTGAAATATCCACCGTTCTGCTATTACACTTTTATTTTTGTTTAAATAAAATAAAAAACTTCGAAGAATGTCTTGAAAAAAGGACCAATGGAATAGAATTCCACTGCTGTGCAAAGAATGGCCTTTCACATCTGTGAAATTCCATCTTACTTTGAACATTGATTGTCACACACACACACACACACACACACACACACACACACACACACACACACTATTTAACCTTAGAAGGCTTGGGATGATGTTAGGAACTAAGTGTGTGAGATAATGCAGAATGACGGAATGTCAGCATACTCTGCCCCCTGTGGATGTACTTTTTATTTTATTTTTTTTTATTTAATTTTTTTTCATTTTACATACCAACTGCAGTTCTCTCCCCTCCTCTCGCTCTCCTCCACCTCTCCTCCGTCTCCCACCCCACCTACTCCTCAGAGAGCATAAAGCCTCCCATGGGGACTCAACAAGTCTGGCACATCAAGTTGAAGAAAGCCTTTCATGGGGAGTCAACAATGTCTGGCACATCAAGTTGAAGTAAGACCTAGCCCCTCCCTCCTGAATCAAGGCTGATCAAGGTATCCCCCTATAGATGAATTTCCAAGTGGTCTTATTAAATAAAAAAAACACAGAGCCAAATATAGGGGTGAAAGCCTTAGAGAGATCAGGGAAATAAGGAAAGTCACCAGCCAACCTCACCTCACCAACTCTGCAGCTTCCAAATGTGAGCTACTTCCTGTCTACCCATGCCTATATGCCTTGCCATCTAATTTGCTCTCTGTCCAACTACATCACTTCCTCTTCTTACACAGTTCTGTCTTTCTCTGTCCTTTTCTTGTAAGGGTATTGAGAAGAAACAGTCTTTTAAATCAATTACTATAAGAGGCCATCCTTTAGGTAATAAAGTAGGCAAAGGAATCCATTGGCTGAATTACTTTGTTAATTGCTCTTAGGTCTGTTACCATTCTCCACTTACCAAAATTTTTTAAAAATAACAAATACAGGAGAACTCCAAGAGCTGGTTGATTCTTCAATATGCTGAGCATTTAACTGCTCTTGTACCAGCTCTTCTAAAGCCTGCAGTTTCTCTGTTGTTAAAGGCCATTGCTGAACCCATACAGGATTGACTGTTAATCATTTTAAAGGTAGAGCTGTTGGTGCCTTTGGAAGATCAGCAGTTGTTGTACAGGGCAGAACTGAGAAAAGGTACCAAGCCACATGGCTAAGCATAGATAAGAATTATGCGTTAATTTAAGTGTAAGAGCTAGTCAGTAATAAGCCTGAGTTAATGGCCAAGCAGTTATAATTAATATAAGCCTCTGTGTGCTTACTTGGGGGATGCGAGTGGGAGAGATTTGTCCCTACAGCCAACCAGCTGGGACACAGGAAAACTTCCGACTACATTCCTCCTTAGGGAATGGACTCTCAAAAGCCAGTTCATGCAGTAGGGATACATTCTGGTCCCACTGCCAGGTACCCTACCAACTGCCCAAGCCACACAATTGTTGCCCACATTCAGGGGGCCTAGTGTGGTCCCATGCAGGTTCCCCAGCTGTCAGTCCAGAGTCCGTGAGCTTCCTCTATTTCAGGTCATCTGTCTCTGTGGGTTTCCTAATCATGATCTTGAGCTTGCTTATGTAATCTCTCCTCCCTCTCTTCGACTTGACTTGGTGCAGTGCTTAGCTGTGGATCTCTGCATCTGCTTCCATCGGTTACTGGATGAAGGTTCTATGATGGCAATTAGGGTATTCATCAATCTGATCACAGGGGAAGGCCAGTTCAGGGATCCTCTCCACTATTGCTTGAAGTCTTACCTGGGGTCATCCTTGTGAGTTTCTAGGAATTTCCCAGTACCAGATTTCTCCCTAACCCCATAATGGCTCCCTCTATCAAGATATCTGCTTCCTTGTTCTCCCTCTCTGTCCCTCCCCCAGCTTGATCATCCTATTCCCTCATGTTCTCAACTCCTTTCTTCTTACTTTCCCCTCCCAGAGAGATTCATGCTTGTCTCTCTTAGGGTCCTCCTTGTTAGCTAGCTTCTCTGGAGCTGTGGGCTGTAGTTGGCTATCCTTTGCTTTATGTCTAATATCCACTTATGAGTGAATACATATTGTGTTTGTCTTTCTGGGTCTGGGCTATGTCACTCAGGATGGTTTTCTCTAGTTCCATCCATTTGCCTGCAAATTTCACGACTTCATTGTTTATTTTTTTAGACCTCTGAGTAGTTCATTGTATATATGTACCACATTTTCTTTATCCATTCTTCAGTTGAGGGACATCTAGGTTGTTTCCAGGTTCTATCTATTATGAATATTTTCTCATGGTTACATACCCTGGTATCTAAAGGATTTGGTTGAATAAGATAGCTGAGCTTGGGAAATTTCATCAGCTGTTTGATTTCAAGTGATTTTATTCTTAGTTCACAGCAGCACTAGGCTTTGATATTGAAATACAGATATAACATTGTATCACACTTTTTACTTTTATATCTGCTTTTTGCCATACCAGAGAACTTTATGATAATTATTGCATCCTCAAGAAGCAGGTAGGATCAATATCGCTACAAACTGATTTGGTTTTCTGTTTTTAGAATATGACAAATCCCAAAATATTAAGTGACTTAAAGGTTAACATAGAGCAAATCAGAGCTAAAATCATGCTTAAAATTCTGATATATTAATTTCCAGGATTAATTAGAGAACTCTTCTTTAAGTCACTCAACAAGTTTATTTTCTCCTTCAGTTTTTCAGTGTATTACATTTTATGATAATATTTGTCATATGGATAAAGTCCAGTCAGGATGTTTTATATCCACCCATCTCTCTCTCTCTCTCTCTCTCTCTCTCTCTCTCTCTCTCTCTCTCTCTCTCATCTATCTATCTATCCATCCATCTATCTGTGTATGTATGCATATATCTATCATCTATCTATCTATCTATCTATCTATCTATCTATCTATCTATCTATCAATCATCTATCTACCTACATATCTTTGTTTTCTCTTTTTCGTGTGTGTGTGTGTGTGTGTGTGTGTGTGTGTGTGTGTGTGTGTGTGTGTGTTTGCATGCCTATGTGAATTTGTGGAGATGCATATGCCCATGTGTGCATGTGCACATTGAGGACTGAGGCTGATGTGGAAAATCATACTTTATTGCTTTTTCATCTTATTCATTGAAACAGTCTCTTAGAATCTTAGTAAAACTTAGAGCTTATCAATGTGGCTAGTTTCACTAGGCAGCTGGCTCTGGGGATTCTCCATGTCTACCTTCTGAGGTAGTAATTACAGGTAGGATGCCATACCCACCTGGGATTTCATAGGTTCTGGGTATCTGAACTGTGGTCCTCATGTTTGTAGGTTCAGTACTTTAACCACTATGTAACTTTATCAGCTCCAGTTAGTATATTATTATTATTTTTTATAACCAAGAATTGGAAAGTTTGAGTTCTAATTGCTAGTAATATTGTGTGTGTGTGTGTGTGTGTGTGTGTGTGTGTGTGTGTGTATGTTATGCATATATGTGTGCATGTGAAAAACAGAGGTGCCAGATGGCTTCCTTAGTTGCTCTACACCCTGCTTTTTGAAGCAGATTTTCCCTCTGAACCTGGAGCTCTCCAACCCCCATGATTAGCTGGCCATCTTAGTTCCAGGGAGCCTCTCATTTCCACCTGCCCAGTGCTGAGATTACAATGTGTGCTGTTGTGCCAGCTTTGTACATGCATGCTGGGGATTTGAACTCAGATCTCTGTGCTTCTGCAGCAAGCACTGTACTGATTGAGCCATCTCCCCAGCCCTCTCATTACTAGTCTTAAAGTTGGTTAATGTTAACCTTTTTGGAATTCAGTTCCTTTACTGCTAAGAGCAAACTTTAAATAAATTAAAGTTAGCAGGTAGCTCCAGTTGACTTCGTGACTGTGGGTTTTCTTTCCTATTAAGGTAAAAAGAATGTGTTCCAGAAAAGGGACCTGTGCTGGATAGTTTTATGTCAACTAAAGTCATCTGAAAGGAGGGAACCTCAATGAAGAAAATGTCTCCATAAGATCGGGCTGCAGGAAGCTTGTAGGGCATATTCATAATGAGTTATTGATGGTGGAGGGTCCAACCCATTGTGGGTGGTGCCACTCCTGGGCTGGTGGTCCTATGATATATAAGAAAGCTGGCTGAGCAAGCAATGATGAGCAATCCAGTATGTACCAATCCTCCATAGCCTCTGCATCAGCTCATACCTCCAGGTTCCTGCCATGTTTGAGTTTCTGTCCTGACTTCTTTCAATGATGAACAGTGATATGGAAGTGTAAGTCAATTAAACTCTTCTCTCCACAACATCTGGTTGTGGAATTTCATCACAGCAGTAGAAACCATAACTAAGATAGTACCTCTCCAAGACAAATTGAAAGGCTGTTGATGTCTACACATATCACAGGCATTTTTAAACAAGAAAGAAGACTTTTTTTTTTTAAATGAAAGAGTACAGGAACAGTGAGTGGATTGACATTGATGATACTATAGCTACTCAAGTCCATTTTTAGTTCTCCTCCTGAAATTACTGGGAATTACTGCTTCTTAGTTTATTAAAATTATGAAGTAACCACTGTCTTTAAAGTCTGATAATCTCATAAAGCTACTTAGTTCAGCAAATATTCACCATTCCAGACAGGTTGTGTGTTTGTATGCCAGGTCATCGCATTCTCACAGCAGTTTTGGAGGGAGGTCCTGTTGAGTTAGCTCCCTTTTGCATTGCTCAGGAAACAGAAACACAGTGAGTTTCGTAACTTGTCCACAGTTTCTTAGCCAGTGTGTCAGAGCTAGGAAAATCTGGCTTCAAGACCAAGGTCTTCCCCAGGACACAAAAGTGTTGGGCCACACATCTTACATGTTACTGACATTGACATTCCCTTCAAATTCCTTTTGTATGTGTATATATTTTAGAAAGCTTCTACAATAGTAGGTTTCCATATGGCTCTTCTAAAGGCTTTTAGTGTCTGTTATCCCTCCCTATATTACCTGCTTTACCTTGCCTCTATGCTCCACGCCAATTTAATCCTCATATTCTACTTTCCCTTTATCTCTTTATAACACTTTATTCTGTTTCTCCTTTTTTAGATGACCCTCCCCACCACAGTCCCTTACTAGCTACATAACATCTATGGTTATACATGTTGAAATGCACAGATTTAATGTTTAAATAAATGAGGCAACATATAGAATTTGTTTTTTGGGGTCTGGATTACCTCATTCAGGGTGGCTGTTGTTAGCTCCATCAATTTACTTGTTAATTTCATAATTCCACTGCTGAGTAATATTATATTGTGTAAATGTAACACATTTTCATCATATATTCATCAGTTGATGAACATCTAATCTGCTCCCAATTTCTGGCTGTTATGAGTAGAACAGCAATGAACATGGAGGAACAAGTGTCTCTGTAGTAAGATGTAGAGTGATTTTGATAAATGCCCAAAAGTGGTATGGCAGGATCTTTTGGCAGATCAATTTTCTATTTTTTGAGGAACCTTCATACTGAAACTGTGTCCTCCAGACACAAGACTGATACACATATGAACTCACAAAGACTGTGACAGCCTACGCAAGACCTTCATAGGCCCAAACCAGACAAAATCCCAGCAGTGAGAAGGGGAAGTGGACACAAGTCCTACCCCTAATGAGAAGCTATTTATAACTGATACCTCCTAGGTAAAAATCAGTTTTCTCTAATGGAGTGACACTGGGCATATCAGCTATATTTCAGGGCATGCCCCATGCCAAGGAGTGGTTGCCTAACACAAAGCAGACTCCTTTTTTTTTTTTTTTAATTTTGGTTTGGTATTTTTGTGTTGCTATTCTTAATTCATTTGTTTTGATTTTTTCCCTTTCTTTCTTTCCTTTCTTCCTTCTTTTCTTTTCTTTGAAAGAGTGAAGGAGAGAGTTCTGAAGTTGGGTTGGTAGTGATGTGGGGAGGATCTGAGAAGAGTTCCAGGAGAGGACAGAATATGATCAAAATATATTGCATAAATTTTTTTTAAAAATAAATAAAAACCACTACTGATATTCTCAGACATGAGCATGTTATATAGAATATAAAAATGAATATAAAATTAGGATATAGGGGTAAGAGTTGGTAAGTTGTTAGTCTGTCCTTTCTCACCTAAAGCAAATTGAAATTCTGAGACCCACAAAGCCTGCATCTTGTGCCCATTTTAATAAAAAACCAACCCCTGAACACACATACAATTCTAGCTAAGCAAAAGAGCAAAATGTGTATTTGAAAACCATCCTTCTCTCTATAAAGCAAAGATCTGGACTCAGCTTCACTATTGGTCTATAGCTATCACATCCCTGAGGTGCTTCCCATGAATCCTCCCTCACCCGAGCTCGCTCCCTCTGTGGTCCCACAGCAGCTCATACATAATTCTGTCAAAACTATCCACACAGTTTGTGATTGCCCTCGAGCATGCCTGTCTTCACAGTCCTGATAGGCATTCAAGGCCCTGGGCTTTGTCCCATTCATCTTTAACTTTCTATGTAGCAGATGCTTTGTAACATAATAGGTATCTGTCAGGTGCTTCTCAGAGTAGAATCACGGCACCGAGCATAGCAGGGCGGGGCTTCTATCCAGAGACACTTGGTAGGCAGAGGCAGGGATGTTAAGGAGTTCAAGGCCTGCTTGGAAAAGTTAGTGAAACTCTTTTTCACAAAGTAAAAAGAGGGCTGTAGATGCAGCACAGTGGTAGAGAACTTACTTAGCATGAACAAGACCCCAAGTCTAACCTACAGTAAAAGTGAGGAGAGTAGAATAATTTTCAAAGCAGTTTGGAAATATTTAGGAAGATAGTGCTTTATTTCCTCACTTCATCTATGTCTGACTTGACTACTTCTTTTTACATACTCATTGTATACAGTACATGCTGGTTTTCTACCTACATATGCTATTATATGGAACAGATAGTCACACAAGTAGATAACCGGATTACACCAAAACTGACCTTTTAGGCTTGTGCTCAAGCTAGTAACAGTTTCAGCAGTGGAGGTGAGTCTAGGCTGTGGTAACAGACTCAGGGACAGTGGCTTAACACATGCAGGATGACTTTTCTGACTTATGTCAAGTACAGAGCACATCTGGTCAATCTCAACAGCTGCTTTCTTGCAAATTCAGAGTCTCCAGCTTCCAACACTTTGTAACTCCACTATGTCAAACAGTAGGCTTCCCAGTTGCCACTGCAGGAGGTAAACGCTGCACAGTGCTTTCTAATTGCTTTGGTCTTGACATGATACACTTCTGCTCACAGCCCTTTGGCAAGGACAGCTCTGCCAAGTTCAAGGGAAACATAAAAGACAAGAGCTTGGAAGCAGAGCAAGAAAAATAGGATCCAATGGCTGATATTTATGTTTCGTTTCCATCTGGTATGCCTGTTTTTAAAAGTAGAAGTAACCAGCTTTTAATTAATTCGCTATTTTTTTTTTTTCAGTAATGAGGATTTAACCCAGGTTTCATGTATCCAGGTAAGTAAGTACTCTACTACTGAGATGTATCCTCAGGCCCTTAGTAATGGGGAAAAAAGGCTAATACGTTATTCTAAAGAAGTTTTCACCTAAAGATCAAAAAATGTTCCTTTTCCCCCAGTGACAGGGACCAAATTAATAAATGAATAGAGACAATTAAAACTGAAAGTACACAAGAACCCTTCTGGTAGAGTGTAAAGACTACACAACTAAGTTTACTCCATTTCATTATTCATTATTGTTTTTTTTTTTTTCATCATGTATGATGATCCTGGAGTGGCCCAAGCCATGATATAGTATGCTTCTCAAGAGCCAGATTTCTCCTCTGCATCTCTGTGATAATTGGAAGCAGTGTTCCCTGGCAGAGGCCCAGCTGGTCCCCTCAAGACTGTGTTGGGGAAGCAGAGGTACTCAATCTTCCAGCCATGTGATCTCCTAAAGGAATGTAAACATGGCTGAACTGGTCTCAGTATCTCAGAGGACTCATGTCACTCAAATGACCAGTGATGCCTGATAAGAGAGGATGCGTTTTTGCTACCTATGTAGTGTGGCTAGTGTGGCAAATGACCTTTCGGTGCTATGGAGGAACACCTGGCTCATTGTTAGACACTTAAGTCAATGAGAAACCCCTGTCGTGTTAAGGCATTGCCATTGCTGGGTTTACTGACCATAGCATCGTACTTTCTAACTTGCCTTGTACAGTCCTGGATCTATAAGGCATTTTGCTTGGGTCCACTGTGCAGATCCATTGTCCTTACTGTTCTATGGGAGAAAACTGTTGTAAGGGGCTGGAGCTTGCTCCAGCTTAGACTCTTGATTCTATTATTGTATTAAGCAACTAAAAGCTTGGTTTGCACTTTCATTTTGAACTGTTTTAGTGCTTATTCTGCCGCATGGCTGCTCAGTTAGCAATGTTAATATCTCTACATAGATTTAATCACATAAATTCCATTGTAATCTCTTTTGATGTTTCATGTTTTAGTTGGCTATTATGTTAGTAGGTATCTCTTGCTGATTTAGAAAAGATTTTTATATATTAAAGAATTGCCTACTTATTTGTTGTATTTGTGGCCAGCTTTTTTATTTGTCTTTTGATTTAAATTATGGTAAATGTTTCTGTGTATTAAATTTAAAACACTGTAGTTTAATCTACCTTCTTTCTTGTACTGTCACTGGTTTTATTTTCTTGTTTGGGTCAGATTTTAGAAGAAGTTATTTTTCTACTGTGAGATTATGAAAAATTGCCTCTATGTTTCTTTTTGATTTGTCTTTTACAGCTAAATCCTTGTGTTATCTTGGATTTGCTATGCTGTAAGGGGTAGGACAATTCAATTGCAGTTTTCCTTACTGGTATCTAAATCATGAGATAATTTGTGATTAATTTATTTCTTTGTCATATAAATGCCATCTTTCTTATATACTAAATTCTATGTGCACTTACTTCTTGGTAGTTCATGGATCTGTTTACATTGTACTCTTGTACATTTTCATTTGTTTCAGATTTAAATATGTTTCAGTAACTCATTATACACTTCACTTACTTAGACTGTTCCTCTGTTCCAAGCTTTTTAAATTTTTTCATGTGTTCTTTATGAATTGACAAATTAGCAGTGAAATCAATTTCTTTTTATTCCAAACAGATTATGTCTTCTAATTTATACTGTTTTCCTGTTAATTTGTTTAGTTGCTGTGGTAGTTTGAATGCAATTGACCTCCAAATCTCATAGGGAGTGGCACTATTAGGAGGTGTGGCTTTGTTGGAGTTGGTATAGCCTTATTGGGGGAAGTATGTATCTGTGGGGGAAGGCTCTGAGGTTTCCTATGCTCAGGATACTACCCAGTGTCTCAGTCAATTTCCTGTTGACTGCAAGATGTAGGACTCTGAGCTACTTCTCTAGCACCATGTCTGCCTATGTGCCGCTATGCTCCCCGCCATGATGATAATGGACTGAACCTCTGAAATTATATGTGAGCCATGCCCAATTAAATGTTTTCATTTAATAGAGTTACTATTGTCATGGTGTCTCTTTACAGCAATAAAAACTCCAACTAAAATAGTTTCGTTAAAATTGTTTCATTTTAATTTCGTGAGGCCTTTTATCTTCTTTCTTTGTTTTCCTTCTTCATCTCTTTATAGCCTCCCATTACTCACTGTTTTTAAATAAAAGATTACATTTATCTTTTATATCTGTATAAACATTTCCACAAATAACATCACAATGATTATTAGTAAGAGTCTGTCAGTAGGCTGATTCAGATCTGATAGACAGGCGCACCAGACAAGCTGGCTTGGAGTCCCAGGCTTGTGGCATAAATGGCTACTATTGTGAAAATTAAAGATAACCCATGAACCATGCTTAGAATGGGACTCTATCAAGGTAACTACCATCCTTAACCAGGAGGTAGTGTAGAATTTTCTAGTTAGAGTTTATGTTGCTATGATTAAAACACCATGGCCCAAAGGAATGTGAAGAGGAAAAGGCTTGTTTTGGTTAGGATTTTTGTTACTGCAATAAAAGTAACTTGGGAGGAAGGCAGTTATTTCATCTTTAAGTTTCTAAGTCCATCCATCGTTCAGCAAAGCCAGAATATGAACTCATAGCAGGAACCTTGAGGCAGGAGTTGATGCAGAGGACATGGAGGATTGCTTTTTATTCCGTTTCCTCATCATGGCTTGTTTACTCTACTTTCTCATAGCATGCAGGACCCTTAGCCCAGGAGTGGCACTGGCCACAGTGAGCCGGGTCCTCTTAAACAAATCATTATTCAAAAACTATGCACTACATGCTTAACCCCAAGGCAATCTGTTGGGGTCATTTTTCTCAATTGAGACTCTCTTTTCCCAAATGACTCTAGATTGTGTCAAGTTGACATAAAAGTAGTTAACACAGACATTTCATTTCAGAAAAAAAATGGTGCTTTCTTTTTCTATAGTTTGGAAAAGATAAAATGGGATCTTCTTTTTTTGCTAATAGAAAGATGAATATAATTGGCTTAAATCTGGCATTTCTTGTATGATCTCACTCATCTGTGGCTATAAGAGGCTGGGCAGGGCCTGGGGATGATGGTTAGATATTGGTCAGTTGGTACAAAATTACAGCTGGATTTAAGGGCTAAATTGTGACATTTTGTAGCACAGAAAGGTGACTAAAGTTAATACAACTGTATTATGTGTTTCAACCTAGGTGGAAGAAAAACCTCTGAATGTTTACACCACAAAGAAATGACAAATGTACAGAGGGAGAGGTGTACTGCCTACTATGATTTGATCAAGAAACAATGTACACATGGATCTAAATATCATGTGGCACTGCATAAATATGCACAATTATATGTTAATTAAAAACAAAATCAAAGTAGATCAACATTTTGTTCCATGAAGGGACACTTTCCTTATGAACTAACTCATTTGATCCTCCAAATCCCTTTTGGTAGAAGAATAATTATTAGGATTTCACAAATGTAAAGTCTATTACTTGTAGATGTTTAAAAGGTATTGAAATCAACCTTTAAACCAAGGCTTCCTATTCTATAGCCAGTCAGGAAGATGTATTTGTATAGAAAAGCTTTGGGGACTTGTTTAACAATACATGCTCTTTAAACTTCGATTTACTTTTTAGTCTTTGACATTAACCAATAAACCAAAAGTTTATGTGCAGCACGCTTTAATGTGAGATGTGTTATTTGCTTTTCAGATTATGAGAATATCTTAAGTATAGTTTCAAAGAAAAGAAAAGGAACACAATTGTGCTGGCTGGCTTTGACCCTTTTCTTTCATGTGTTCTTTTCCTTCAGGTTCTCTGGCACATCCATGCTACTGCTTTTATCTTTTTACCTAGAGAATAACCAACACAGACACTATGGCAGCCTGGAAAATGGTCTTGGGAATCTAGCTTTGCTCTTCTTAACCATTCTCTATGCTACCACCAGAACAATACACTACAGATATAATCACCCCTTCCTTTCTGCAGGAGTGAGCATGCACTGGAGATTCTCAAGGCTCTTCTTGATGGAATCTCTGTTTTCCAGACTGAAACATTGCTCGGCAACTCTACAAATGCCAGTGCTCAAAGCTTTTCTAAGTACACAAAATGACTTTTGGTCCTTCTCCATTCTGCCCATTACTACCAAACACTCCTGTTTGTACCTAGGTCAAAAAGTTCCTTTCCAACAGCAAGCTACCTATCTTTTTCTCAGAACCTAACTGCTTAAATTCTTTCTTGTAGTACTTGCATTAGTGTGTGTCTTAGAGTGCTTAGTAGTCTTGTCCTGAGACTGTGGGTGTATTGAAGACTGTACCCACATCTTATATTCCTGTTCCTATGCAATGGCTAATCTTGGATTCAACCTTGAGACACCTGAGAAGAAAGTACCTCAATTGAAAGACTGTCTCCATCAGATTAGCCTGGGGTTATGTCTAGTGTATCTATGGGGACATTTTCTTGATTGCTAACTGCTGTAGTAAGGCCCAGTCCATCTTGGACCATTCCCAGGCATGTTGACTTGCTGAAGTGAGATAGCGGAATGTAAGCCTGGGAGTAGGTCAGTGAGCAGTGTTTCTTTTTGGTTTCTACCCCAAAGTCCTTTGATGATGGACTGTAACCTGTACCATGAAATAAATACCTTTCTCTCCATTTTGTTTTTGATTGTGATATCTTTTATAGCAAGGGTAGCACAAACTAGAACACCCCAGCACCTTCCAGTGTGCCTCATAGAAAATAGGATACTCCAAACACACTAGTTCTGTGACAATATAAAGAAACCCTTCTCCCTTCTTTTAACAAATACTTTAGGAAAACATTTTTTAACATAGAAAAAAATCTCAAGAAGATTAAACCAAGCTTCAGAAAGCTTAGTTTTAATCCTGGTTGTATCTTCGTTCTTTCTGGATTGCTAAGACTGTCTCTGTAGGCGTGTGCGCACGTGATTCTCCATGGAGAGTTTGGAGTCTGCATCAGCTTGGAATCTGGGTAAAACTGTGCTTGTTAAAGTTCAGCTGTTAAAATCAACTTTGCTGTACCTCAGAGTAGACCATTCTTTTCCCACTCTTTTCCCTGTGTAGTCTCCTTTTTTATGTTTTTCCTAGGGATTTATTAAGGCATGGTAATGTATTTTAGAAATACATATGCTACAGTATATATATCATATACACAAAGGGCTCATTAGCTTTGTGATACCCCACACCTCTTCCCAGATCTCAAGGCTAAGGCACTAACTTCGGATTTAATGTAACTCAAAGCTGGAGACGAATGAGCTACTCCTTCAACAAAATAATGTTGAGAGGGTATCTGAGTGGAGTTGTATTTCTCATCACAACATGACTTGGTTGTTTTCTCCATAGAGTCTGGATCACCATGGAAAAAGCAAAGTGCATTTTCTATCTATTACCCAAAGCACCAGGAAGGAAATGAATGACTGAAACCCTCTCTGTGCTAGCTAGTTGGGAGAACAAGGAACAATGAGTGGGATGAGTGAACCAGAGGCGAGCAGGGGAGAGGGCATGGAGGCCTCTGGAGACAATTCTCTCATGTCAAGAGAGACATTGTGAGCCAGGACTGAGGTCTCAGGACCTAAGTAGAAGTGGAACTTGTTTTTGGGAAGGCTCTCAGATTTCTGACCCCCTGGTCTCCTTTCACTTCTGCCCAAAGTAAATGAATACCCAAACTTACTAAATTTTGTTTGATCTTCTTTCTGACCTAGACAGGTGGTATATTCTATTTTCTTCCTCTTCTTGATCTAGAGTTTGAAATGCAGGATGATGAAAAGGCCTCCTAGGACTCTGTGGGTTCATAGAGGACATATTGTCTTGTCAGTGACACAACAGCTTCCTTCCATAATATAAGGTTTAGTATTCAGGAAAAACAGTGGGGACCAGCAAAAAGGAAATAGCATTTTTTTTTAAATAAAAATTCCGCTCAAGTAATTTAGTCTCCTCCCCTTTCATCTTTTCCTGTCTTGAGTTAAGCATTTGCATTTGCATTTGCTTCAGGCTTTGAAATAGTCATTTCATCAAACCATATTTTCATATATTGTAATAGAATACATAACAATATGTTGTCATGGAAAGTATTTTATAGTTGTGTAAGTTAGGAATCCATAAAGAAAAAAGCCCCAAAGAATAAAGTGCTTTAAAACATTTCAGTTCCAGCCTCTTGTTGTTTTTACATGACATGATGGAACATCGAGGCTAATGTTTTTCTTCATGTCAATTTAAAGTATAATTTCCCTAGGACAAATTTTCTTTTCCTTGATCCTAGCATAGACAGTAACCCAATCTTTCAAGATATGCTGTGACCAAAAACTGAAACAAACAGAGATAGGGCAGAGAGGGCACTTTCTGCTCAAGGCCCGCTGCTGGGCTTCACCTCAGTATTAATTAGGGCTTCACTAGAGGTGGAAGGTGAGCTTTGAGTCTCAGTTCCATCCCTTCTGGTGTCAGAATCTACATACAGCTCCTAACGTCTTCTGACAGCTGTGAGTCTGCTGCTGCTTTTATATACTTCCAATTTTATTCTTCTGATAGCTAGAGCTAATCAATTTTTTTTAAAACAAAGAAATTACTTTTATAATTATCACCTAGGACAAGAGATAGTGATTTGTCAGGCACCTCTGAAATACCTCAGGGTTGCAAAGATGCCTATCAAAGTAAATGCTCTTCTGAATTTTATAGAAATAGCATCCTTGTGTTTTATTTACAAATTTGCCACCTAAGATTGTGTCCCTGTGTGTTATGCCTTAGCCTTTTCCATAAGAATACTGATGTGTTTAGATTCACAGTCACATATGACATCTCATGTCTTTCTTTTCCTTACAGTTTTCTCAATCAAGAGCTCAGGCAATCTAAGCTTTCATTTCCTATTGTCTTGATTTTGTTAACTGGGTTCTCCTGTCTAAATTCTCATGTTCTTCTTTACTTTCTGTTTCCTGAAACACAGCAATTTAATCTAGAGGGCTGATGTTTTCACAAAAGTATAGGAAACCCAAAATAACTGCCTGTGCTTTTGTTAGCAGATATTAGCTCTCAAAATACAGATCTACTAATTTATTGGCGGGGGAGCCATGGTAAATAGAAAGTCTGTTACTTAAAAGAATCACTATCTGTGATATTTTAAGATAGTTTTTATTTGTTAATTCTTTGAGAATTTCATATTATTTATTTTGTCCATATTCACTTCTCACTACACACAACTTGTTCCACATCTACCCCCAGCTCACCACTCCCTCAACTTCATGTACTCTTTTAAAGTTTTTAAAATAACCATGCAGTTCAATATGTGCTGCCCATATACTCATGAGTGTGGGACCATCCACTGGAGTGTGGTCCACCTAGCAGGAGCCATACCCTTAAGGAAAACTGACTCCTCTTCCTCAAGAAGCCATCAACTGTCCATAGCTCCATAGCAGTCAGAACTTGTGAGTCCCTACCCATTCCATGCTGGAATATTGACTGGATGACCTTGTGCAGGTGACAACAGCCACTGTGGGTCATGTGTGCAGTGATTCTGCCATGTTTAGAAGAAGATGAACTCTTGCTCTGGTCCTCCTCAACCTCTGGCTTTAACAACCTTTTTCTCCCTCTTCTGTGATGGTTCATGAATCTTTCAGATAATGGATGATAGAGAAGTCTCATTTGTGCTAGAGCATGTCAGTGACACTTATTTTCTGCATAATGATCAGTTGTGAATTTCTGTGATTAGCACCATCCACTTCAAAAATAACCTCTGGTGAGGTCTGACAACTGTGCCAATCCATAGGGATTGAGGTATAAAGTTAGAGGGCAGCTTGCTGCTGTGTCCATTTAGCAGAATACTATTTAGATCCATTTTTGGGGCCTGGGAGCAGCCCATCCATGAGCTGTTGGCCAGATTTACAGTATAAAGCATATGTTTCCTCTTGTGGAATGGGGCCTGAAGTCTAATCAGAAAGAAGTTGGTAATTCCTATAATATTTATGCCACTATTGTACTCTAGGGCAGTCTATACCCCTTTTCCACATCTATTATTTACTTATTCAGGGTTATGTTTACAGAGACTAAGTACTTGATTTATTTTTAATTTAAAGTTTTATAAAAGATTAATTAAAAAATTAAATATCATGAATTAGTAGATGTAGAAGCACTGGTTAGTTTTTTTTCATCCATGAGAAATTATTGTCTTTATTGATGGCACATATTCCTATCTTTAATCAGTAGAAACCTCATAAGGTTGGCCAGTATACTAGCATGCTTCTTGTAGTCTTTGGACATTACTTGACAAACTGTTAATCGTGTTTTGTATATCTTTTCCTCAAGATGGGTCAGCCCATCCACCAAGGGGCCGTATTTATTTTAATAGGAAAAGGCAAATAAACATCTTAGTCTCTTTTTTAAAAAGTATTCTCTCTCTTTTGATTATTTGTTTCATTTATTGTTTTAATTATTTTTCATACAATATATTTCGATCTTATTTTTCCATCCTTCAACATCTCCAAGTTCTTCTCTACCTTTCTACCCACCCAACTTAGTGACTTCATAATCTCTCTCTCTCTCTCTCTCTCTCTCTCTCTCTCTCTCTCTCTCTCTCTCTCTTTCTCAAAATAAACCCCAACAAAACAAAAGTTAAAAAATCCAATAAAACAAACAAACAAACAAAGAAAAACCCCCCACTAAATCGAAGTAAAAGACATATTTGTAAAAACATGGAGTTCATTTTGTGTTTCCCAACTGCTCCTGGGTGTGGGATCAGCCTCAGAGTGTGGTTGATAGACCCAGAAATACTCTGTTGGGGAAAATGGATATTTCTTTTCTGAGCAGGTATCAATTGCAAATAGCCTTTTGGCTAAGGATGGGACTTTGTATCCGCTTCCCCTTCCCAATGCTGTGATTTTGTGTGGTTTGAATCTTGTGCAAGCTGCTACAGTCTCTGTGAGTTTATATTTATATCAGTCCTGTTATGTCTGGAAGATGCTGTTTCCCTGGAGGTGTTTCCTCCACCACCTCTGACTCTTTCAATCTTTCCAACTCCTTTTCTGCATAGATCGCTGAATCTTGAGAGGATGGGTTTGATGAAGACTTCCCACTTAGGAATGAGTGCTCCAAAGTTTTTTTTCACTCTCTAAGATTGTCCAGTTGTGGATCTCTGTGTTAATTATCATCTACTGCAAGAAGAAGCTTCTCTGATGAGGGTTGAGCAAGTCATTGGTCTACAAGGATAGCAATATGTCATTAGGGATAATTTTATTGCTATATTCCTTTAGCAGAATAATAGAAGTAGGTTTTCCCCTAGTCCCAAGACTTTACTACTCTTAGGTTCTTGGCAACTTTAACAGTGTCACATATGGTTTCCATTTCATGGAGTGGGTCTAAAATCTAATGACAAAATGTTCAGTTAATCCCATGTTATAGGAATAACATTGGCCACTATTGCATTAGTATATATTGCAGGCATGTTGGGTGATAGGTCACAGGTTTGTAGTTGGGTGATATTGATAGTAGCATGAAAAGTACCTTCAAGCATAATTAATGTTAGTCAATAGGCATAAAGTTTCTTGTTGACACCAGCTTAATTTCTTAGTGTTCATTGAAGTAACAGGAATCTTCAGCAATAGGGTCTTACCATCAGGTTGTGGAGAATAACCAGTAGCCTTGGAAATAGCCTAAATTTTTTTTTTGGGGGGGGGGAGTATATGAAGTCTCCTTGGCCAATGACTCAACAAGATGTTACTCATTCCTAGTATTGATGGTTTTGTTAGGTAACATGATTTCTAAGAGGTATTGTCTCCCCATAATATGGCAACTCCATTTCAATTTATTTTACATATAAATATATTTTTGGAAGCTTCTATAGAAGTTATGTTTCCATATAGCTTTCTAAAGGACATTTAATGTTATTTGGTCCTCTCCATATTCTCTCTTTTACTCTGCCCTTCCATACCCGAACACATTTAATCTTCCTATTTTAGTTTCTTTGGTCCCTCTTTATAAAACTGTATTGTAGCTAGAGTTTTCCTGCCTTGCCCACAGTCAGGACAAATCTCTATCACTCATCAGTCCCACAGCTGCTCAGACCCAACCAAGTAAACACAGAGACTTATATTGCTTACAGACTGTATGGCTGTGGCAGGCTTCTTGCTAACTGTTCTTATAGCTTACATTAATCAATTTCCATAAATCTATACCTTGCCACGTGGCTCATGGCTTACCAGCATCTTCGCATGCTGCTTGTCATGGCGGCGGCTGGCAGTGACTCCTTCTGCCTTCCTGTTCTTTGTTTTCTCCTCTCTGTTAGTCCCACCTATTCTTCCTGCCTAGCCACTGGCCAATCAGTGTTTTATTTATTGACCAATCAGAGTAATTTGACATACAGACCATCCCTGTATTCTATTTCCCCTTCCTTGGGAGATCTTTAATTTGAGTTGGCTCTAACCTGAAAACCTCCTTCCTGTGGTCTACCTTTCATGGTACCAGAAAATACTATGTAAGCTGTTGGGGAATATTATTTTAAGGTGTGTTACATTTGTTTATGTTGCATTTGTTTAACTCCGTGGAAGCTGTGTTACTGTGCCAATGTTAAACACCTGATGATCTAATAAAAAACCAGCCAATAACAAGGGAGGAGAAAGATAGGAGGGGCTGGCAGGCAGAGATAATATATAGAGGGAGAAACCCGAGAAAAGAGAAAGAAGAAGCCAGAGAAGGAGGAGGACTCCAGGGGCCAGTCACCCAGCTACACAACCAGCAAGCTGCAGAGTAAGAGTAAGATTTATGGAAGTAAGAGAATGGGAAAAGCTGAGAAGCAAAAGGTAGCTGGAATTAGTTAAGAAAAGATAACTAGAAACTAAGCCAAGCTAATGCTGGGCACTCATAATTAAGAATAAGCCTCCATGTGTGATTTATTTGGGAGCTGGGTGGCAGGGCCCCAAAAGAGGGAAAAACAACCAGTTTTACAACAGTAAAATGATCAGCATGACAAGACATCTCTAAAGGTGTGATCAGTAGCACTCACATATTGGTAGTAACCAACAACTGTCTAATTAGATTTAAGGTCCACTCAACAGGAGGGAAATATTGGCCTCTACCAAACCTAGCCAAAATTTCCAGGGATGGTGTAGTCATGGAACTTGGAAGAGAATCTCCTACCACAACTTTGCTAGGTCAGCATAATTCCTTTCTACATTCTAAAGCCTATCCTTATACCCATAGCTAAATGTAGTTACCACCAAAGAAGCTTCTCTCTACAGCATATGGAGACCATTGCAGAAAAATACAACCAGACACAATTCAGAGATCAGTGGATATTGGGGGCCCTGCCTCAATCCATACATTTATATCAAAGCTCCTGACTCTGTGGCACAAAGAACATCTCAGAAACAGGGTTGGAAAGATTGTGAGATCCAGAATACAAACCTGGTCTGAATAGTGAGTTCCAGAGCTACACATTGAGATCCTGTCTCAAAAACAAAAAAGCAAATAAACAACCTCAGTAAATAGTAGATGTGCGTTATTCAGGTTCCTCCTGAAATCCTCTTCTGTGACAAAGTCAAGAACCCTGGCTTCATTGGAGTTGAGCTCTGTGAAGAAGTCCTCAAGCTGCTGCCAGTAGCATCTTGGATCTGTGTCTTTAAGCCCTGTCCCATTATCACTGATATCTTTGACATGTAATCATAGCACAAGTGATAATACTGTCATTTAAACAGAAGTTTTTATTATTATTATTGCACGTTATCCTTTATTTTCTTGTATTTAACTTTTTTATAATCTCTCTTTTCTAGTATACTGCTTATACAAGGTGTTATATAACTGCCAGTACCTTGCAGTATTCTTCAAGTTAGCTTATAAACAACCACCAATCTACTTCTTCTATTCTTCCCCCACTTAACCCAAGCCAGTTTTTATACAGATGGAGAAGGTGTCTCATGACATAAAACAGTGACTTTATTTGATTAGCCTTGTGAAAGATAATTAAACAAAATTAGTTTGGTCTATAAACACAGACATCAGCTTATTCTGTTTTGCCCCCCACCCCAGTTTAAAATATAAGTTTAGTTTTAAATGTTTGCAGCCAGGTAGAATCATTAAGGCCAAAAGAAATAACTTGAGGAAGGTTGTTTTTCTTGACTCCATTAAATAACCTGACAAAGAGACTTGTTGCTTACCCAATACCCAGTATGTTCATTTGGAATGCTTTGATGTTCACTTTTATTAGGCATTTATAAAACAAAGCTTGTTTTCACTCAGCATTATAATTACTGTAATTAGAGTTTATGGGGGAAGTATCATATATCTATTGTGTACAAGTTTTTAAAAGTAACAAGCATACTGAATTACCTAACTAATTTTGTTGATTTCAATAATTAGTTTATAAAGGACATTTAATAATGTCTCACACTGCAAATTAAAGTCCCTCTAATCAAAACAACACTAAGATTTAGAGCAGGAGTGTTTTCTTGCTTGTACTCCCCATACTTTTCGGGGCTCTCTGGGCATAATGCTTGTATAGGAAATGAAAAGCAGAGAAGGGCAGGGTTATGGGATGATATATTTTTTCCCTGAGAGGCTAATGAGAATGAGTGTCATGCCATGTTTTCCCAGGGAACAAAACTGTAAATATGGAGAGGAGGAACAGGTCTCCAGCTTTATAGTGCTGCTATCTTATGGGGATTAGCTTTGCTTGTCACCATAATGTGTTATGTGGAAAGGGGCAGGCAGCATTATTGAGTGGCTGGTGCAGAGTCCCAAGAGTGTATCCAGGAAACCTAGTGGCAGTAGATGCTGCCTCACAAGTGAAAATAAATCCACAGGATGTGGTTGTCTGTCTGGAAACACTTGCCATTCACTGCATAGTTCATCTGAATGGTGATACATCATATGTTTCTTTCAAATTACAAAATATCAAATGCACTTCAGGTCAGCCCTGAGTCTCCAATCTTCTCTCCCAAGAGTAGGGTTTACTCATGCTATTCAGGAGCTATTGGGCTTTGTATGGAGTCACATTTTTCAATGGAGTTAAGGTTCATCTAAAGCGGCTCTTGTTATTTTAGATTGATTTTTAGTTAATTTTATTTTTTCTCTACTCCCAAACTCTGCTATTAATCACTAGTTAAATTGCATAAAAGTTCTGTGGATAAGATATTGTTATCTCAAAAAAAAAAGATATTGTTATCTCTGTTTAACATACTCTTCTCTCACCTCTCCAATCTTTTTGCTTTTAATTGAACTTAATTATGTTCTTAATTGAACTCAAACCTATGTTGTATTAAGTTCACATGATGTTAGAGTTCATGTATAGATTTCTTGCTGTTATGAATTCAGAAGAACATGCATATAATTCAAGTGAGTGAGTAGGGGATACATCAGGGGTGGTGAGTGATGGTGTTGTACAAAGAGGTGAGAGTTTTCCTGGGTTTCATCAGTTTATCTGAAATGAGAGAGACTGTGGTGCTATTTATAAAGAAGTCTCAATGATCTCAACCTTTAATTTGTTTCTAGATAAAAATCTTAAATTTTCACCATTTATTATTACAAAAAGTTTTCCTCATACTGCTTCTGTGGTAACTGCTCTGTCACCTTTGTTCAGTGGGTGGAGCTGTGTAGTATGTGTACCCTCTAGATGACCGACCATTTAGAAGGAGTTCAATTGTCCCATTGAATACATTCAGCTCTCTTTGAACAGGGAAAAGAGAAGGCCCAAAGTCAGAGATTCATGCCATGAAAACTTAGAAACTATTTTTGTGAGATGCGTTGGATTTTATTTTTAGACTAAGTTTCTGCTGTGATCATAATTAGAATTTTGGAAGGGGTGGAGAAGAATATGATTAAGGTCATGATTATGGTACATAAATGCTTCTAGACTTACTACCATATTAAAGATGGTTTTATACTGAATTCTTCACTAATGCAAGGTGGAATTGATGCCCAGATCATCTGTTCTACTCCAGGAGAGAAACAATTCAATCTTATTAGTTTCCTAGGTGTCAATGAGAAATTTTGTTCTCAACTGAATTGTGACACTTAAATGGCTCCTAGATGATATTTTAAATAACATTTACTTTCAAAATTATTTACCAAACACATAAAAGTTAATAATATTTAGTCATCTCAAGTCTCTATTTACTCATCTGCTTATATCTTGAAGGTGACTTTTATGTCACTTGAGCTTGACAGTTTTGTCAAGAATAGCCTACCATGGTTCCATGTTTTCTTGGCTCTCATGTTTCTGATAAAGAAGCATGTAGCAGAAACACTTCCAACCTCTATGCATATCTCTCTACATGTTATAGAGCATTTGGAGGGACATATTTGTTCAGCTCTAGACTAACTTTTCAAGGAGCTCCCTGTAGTTGGATACAGCCATGGGTTGGATTTCAGCAAAGGGAATGTGATTGGAATTGGTATACCTCATTCTCAGTCATAACTCACAAAAACCTTCTATCACTATGGTGGTTAGTTTTAACCCAACATAGTCTGGAATTATTGGGAAGGGAGTTTCAATGAGAATTGTCTAGATCCAGTTGGCTTGTAGATATGTTTGTGAGGGACTGTCTTAGTTATATGAGTTGAAGTGAGAAGATCTGCTCACTGTGGGCAGTACCATTTCCTGGGGTTAGGTCTTGGCCATATAAATGTAGAGATGAAGCTGAGCACAAGTGAGCATTCATGCAGTTACTCTTTGTTTGTTCTTGACTGTGGATTGTGATGTGACTAGGCAGTTCAAGTTCCCCCTGTGACTTCTCTGCAGTGATGGGCTGTGACAGAATTGTCAGCTGAGTAAACTCCTTAAGTTGCTCTTGTCAGGGTATATTATCTCATAAACAAAACTAGAATGATCATACTCACCCTCAGTCTCTTTCTCTCTAGCTAGGTGGTCTGGAGATAACTTTGTGATAAAGATAATAGAACTTGTGCAAACTGGCTTTTTTATGTCTCCATCAAAAAATATGCTGTTCTTGTTTAGGTCTGTTACATGAGCAAGAAAGAAATTAATTATTTTGGGTCTGAGAAGTCTTTGATTTTATTAATTATAATGACCAGTACTCCTCTTATTAATAAGGGATATAAAATCATCCAAGTATATATATTTGTAAAACCTTAAATTAAATGAAAGACAGAGAGAAGGTTAGTAGAGAGGGTGAATGACTATTTTGAGTCCTATATTACTTCCGTGCGGTGTGGAAGAAGGACATTGATTCACTTTTTTCCCAAGTAAAATTGAGACCAATAGGATTCAAAACGCTTATTAATTTACTACTTTGTTTTTAAACTCAACAAATGCCTACTTTGTGTGAACACTGTCCTAAGCCCTGAGGATAACTCGGTAAGAACAAAAAAATAAATAAACCCACAGATTTCAGGTGATCGAGGCAAGAATGCACAGGGGTCACTTAGCAACTTAGGACCCCGCTGGCTTGAGCTATAAGCTCACTTCTCTACAAAGCAGTCAGATCACTCTGACTTAGAACTCCATAGCAACCCTTAGTAATTCCCCTTTTGTAGACAAACACATTCCTAAGCATATCCTGATCTTAGGGGCAGCACACCGATCCAGCCTGTACTAGTTTTAGCTACATATGCAGTAAGGCAAATTGTGTCCACTGAAGGGACACTTAGGAGAAATCGCCTATTTATTATATATATATATATATATATATATATATATATATATATATATATATATATCTCATTCATGTCAATCCAAATAAGAAACTAACTACCAATGTCTTAACCCTTAGCAGCTAGACCTTCATCCTCTTGGACTCATTACAGAAATCTCCAATCAGTAACACAGGCTTCTTGATCCATGTACATGCTCAGATCAAGCTACTCTTTTGCCACATACCTAACCAGAACTTTCTCTTTGCTTAGCAATAAAATCCTTTGATACTTTGCAATTTATATGTGCTTCTTCAAGTTTTGGAACAAGACACCAAGCCCTGGGAAACACCCAGTCCAGACAGAGACCACGGGCAGCACTATCACTAGCCCTTATCCTTCCCACTCAGTAGTTTTTGGTTAATGAGAGAAATCATGATCACAGCTTTGGTTTCGATATTCAAATGAGTCATTAAGATCCCATTATACTTTGCTCTTCTAATTTTCGGTCTCTCTGAACACTAAGTGGTTTTAGATAGGATGCATTCAGACTGCTAGAATTTCTCTGGTCTCTTTTTCTACCTCAAGCTTGCTTCTGACAACAGAATAAATGAAAATATGTATGAGTCTGTGAAATAACTTCTGTTAAAATGTGCAGGATTCAACATTTAAAAGGAATTCCATTTCAGTACATGATAAAATTTCCAGATTATCTTGAGAATTGGGGCAGTTACTGTCAGTTCTATTGAAAGAATTCCAACATGGTAAATTACCTGACAAGTTGTGGTATTTTATGTGCTGTATTGAAATTGGAGTATTTGTTTTGCTTCAGTGGGTACTTAATTATTTGTTTCTTCTTGACAATGTGCTAGAATTAATTCATAGCATTATGAAGCTGCTTTAAACATCCTCTGGAGAGCACAGATTGGTTCCTGTGAATTGATACTCTGTCTGAATGCTTTGCCCTCATTTTAAAGATACTAAATCAGGGTCATGAATTACTTTTATAAGGAGGGAAATTATAGCTTTTCTATCCTAAAGGAGGTTTCAGGGATGCAAGCAGAAAGGAGACAAACACAATGTGTCAAGTGGAACCTTCTGTCTGAATTCTGTTTGTGCTGTGCTCATGGAGGTATGGCTCCCAAAGAGCATACTGCACAAGGCAAGGCACACTCTCCCTCGCCGGCAGTTAAGCTGTGTGTTTTCTACACAAAGTTAAATTCTGGCCAAAGCCCCTGCTATAGCATGATTATGATTTGTCCCATCCAAAACTCATGTTGGAATATAATCCTCATCAGGAAAGATTAAGAAGTGGGGAAGGGCAGCTCGTGACCCTCCCTCCAGTGTCTTTGGGCTAAGTCAGGAGTGTTTGAATGAGGAGTTGGACAATGCAGTGTGACCTTATTATTATTATTTTTTAAAGAAGGAAGAAACAGAAAAAAGATGTGGTGCCAATGGAGACCTTTAATGGTGATTATGTCTTTGCTTTCATGAGTGGATTAATCCATTCAAGTGACTAATCCATCCGTTGATTTTTTTTTTGTTTTGTTTTTTTTTGAGACAGGGTTTCTCTGTGTAGTTTTGGTGCCTGTGCTGGGATTAAAGGCTTGTGCCACTACCGCCTGGCCTCCATCCATTGATTAAAAGATCAATTCATAGTAAATGATTATTTTGAGAGTCAGTCTGCTACAAACACTAGTTTTACTGGTTTCTGTAGTGCTCTCTTTTGTGCTTCCTGATTCCCTGAGCCACCTTGGGATTTGGCTTCCAAGAAGGCCAACTCTAGCTGCAACTGGTTTCTTGGCCAGGGCTGTGAGCCAAGAATAAGCCTTTTTATAATTTATGAAGACTGTGGCATTGTGTTATCAATAGTAGAAGATGGACAAAGATCATTCTTTGTGGGCAAACAAATGGCATAGAATGAATTGATCCAAAGGTTTTTATAAATTCGTGATATCTCTTAAGATCATACTTATATATTATATCCATTCAACTTTTGCAAATTCTTTAGTAATTACAACAGCCCAGAATGTTAAATGGTAATTTTTTTATTTAATGCTGGAATTTCATTTTTAATATGGAAGGAACTGAGTCTATCAGAATGGTAAACTAATGTCCTTTAGGGATTCATGAGAATACATTTTACCCGAGAAAAGAAAATTCTAGGGATAGTGAAAATCGACTTCTACTAGAAATGTAATCTTTTATCTCATAACCAATAGTTTCCAATAAAAATTAAACTGATGTGTGTCAGGTTTTATGCTCAGCAACTGAAATGGCGTAAGCAAAGCCCCATTCTTTATAAAATTGTGGCAGCCATTTTGAAAGGTAATTGTGTTCTCAATAATTTAGTTTTCCTTGCACTCTTGTAGTATATTTAAATGTGATTAAAATACTGATACTCTCCCTCACTAGGAGTTTCAATAGAGGCTCATTTTGCAAGAAAACACCTGTATGAACAAACCATTCTGTCATCTTTCTAAAGTGGGCATTTGGGAGACATGTGGGAAGCAAAAGAAAGAACGCCATTGTGTTCTCCTGGGCTGCGCATGGTTTTTCCTGTTGTCATCACAGAAGAAACATGCACTTGATGGGTCAAGAATAATCAGAAAATGTTACAAACTAAAACCCAAATAAGGCCCTATCTTTGTGTTCTTAGTGTCACTAGCATTCTGCACAGGTTAGGATAGCTATAGTAGTCATATCAACCATTTTATAAGGATCCAAACCAAGATTGCCCATTTATGCTTCATTTTTCTATTGTGTTCATTTTTGTGAGTTGGCTTTGGAGAAAATACAGACAATATTAAAACCTAGCCCTTTCAATGTTTAGAGAAAGTGGTTTGATATTTGTTCTAGGGTTTTATGTGTGGTTGAAGATGTCTGCCTTATATTTTGAGATATTTTCTCGCTCGGTCCTGGAGATCACCGACTAGGTGAGGCTAGCTGCCCAGTGAGTCCCAGAGATCCACCTGTCACTGCCTCTTTAGTGCTTGGATTACAAGTGCACACAACTATAGGCCTGATTGATTTTTTTCCAGATGCTGGGCATTGAAAACTTCCCAACTGAGCTATCTCCAACCTACATCTCAAATTATGTTACTAACAGGTAAATTTTCCAAGTTCAAGAGTCCTTACTGTAAGGAAATAACAAAATAAAACATTGCTAAACAGTATAGTATTAAATACTTAAACATAGTGTTAGGATTTTTTTTTCTGTCTGTGAAGAATCACCTTGGAAATTTGATGGGAATTGCATTGAATCTGTAGATTACTTGTGTTAGAATGGCCATTTTTCACAATATTAATTCTTCTGATCCTGAGCATATGAGGTCTTTCCATTTTTCAGTATCTTCCTTGATTTTTTATTTATTTATTTATTTTACAATACTATTCAGTTCTACATAATAGCCACAGATTCCCTTAAAGGTCTTAAAGGTTTTATTTAGAGGTCTTTCTTTTTCCTTTGTTAGGTATTTTTTTTTCAAGTGTTTGGAAGTAAAAATGCTTGCCCTGTTATTACTTATATATGTTTACCTGTATAGATGTCCACATAAATCCTAATAGTGCACAGAAATTCATGTGTCCATCCTAGAGGAATGTGAATTAAACAAAAGACATATAATGATGTAGCCACTCCTAACCACATTTTGCAAATCAAGCCCTTTGCTATGATATATTATTTGTGGAGACTGGTGACAAATATCTGCGACAATTTTACCTGAAAAATAGTGAATGATTGCTTATTATAGATTATCCATTAAATTATGCAACTTATTTTGTTATTAATAAGTCAATATGTTGATAATAAGATAATAAAAGTGCTTGCTGGTAAGCAGGCAGTTTATTATGAGAATAATTCTCTGTTAAAAGGAAGTAACCATCAGTAATAGGCACATTAAGGTAGAAGCTTAAATTTCCATAGCTCTTCTTAATATTTAACAATAAAATTTCTCCTGGGATGTAATCTGTGTTAGACAAATAATTAACACTAATGAGCTCATCATTTGTGTTTGAGGTCTGTTTGTTTCTGCTGGTCCTCCATCCCTTTGCTCTCCCTCCCCTTGCAGCCACACAGAAAAAGAATAATCATTTCCTGTTTGTGTAATCTTTCCAAATTCGAATCAGATCCTGTTACACTAGTTTTTCATCATTTGGAAGGTTTCTTCTTTTAAATTTTCATACCTACATCTCTGTACCTCCTGCTTATCAGCTTAAGTGGTCCTTAGCGCCTGTGGGGGCAGCATTCCAATAGGAACTGGAGTGTGTGGCCAGGTAAAAGGGTACCAAAGATTTTATTTCACTCCGTATGTCTCTATGGTAGTTCCAAGAGTGATTTCCCCCCTTAAATTTCAGATCTTTTCTGCTTTTGTAATTTTGTCTCTGGTAGTGTGTCTCTGTGGATCACTTGAGTGAAACCAATCTGTGTATGTTCAAATCCATTAGATTTGGTATGTTGCTAATGGAGTGATTGTATCAGTTTTAATTCCAGTAATAGAATGAGTTTCTATTACTTTGTTTCCTTCTCAACATGTGACAAGACCAGATGGATGCAAAATGCTAACTGGTTTTACTTTTAAAAGCAGATTTCCTGGGGCTAGGGAGATGGACTAGTGGATAAGAGCACTAGCTGCTCTTCCAGAGGACATGGGCTCTTCAAGAATCCACATGGTGGCCTGCAATTCCAGTTCCAGGGACTCCAAAGCCCTCTTCTGATCTTTGCAGGTACTAGATAAGCATGTCCTGCATAGACATATATTTAGGCAAGATAGCCATATGGGGAAAAAAAAAGAAGTAAAAACAAATTTCTTGATTTCTAGAGAGCCTGAACACCTTTTCCTATATTTATTGATGACTGAGCTTTTTCTTCCATAGGCTCCATTTGATTTCTTCTGGCCTAAGTGTGTTTAGGCTAAATAAGGCTTATCTTCTTAGGCTTTTTCTTTTAATATTGACTCTCAATATGCAGAATTTCCTAACTTTATTACTTTATAGCTTATTAATCTGATCCTTTTTGTTTCACTTCTGGTCTATTAAGAGACAGCTTGCTTTTATTTCTTCCAACTGTTGCAATACTTTAAAGGTAGCTCTTGAAGCTATCTGGAATTCATTTCAGTTCATGGGATGAGGCAGAGAATCTGATATTTTCCCCCATGTGTCTAGTCAATTATCTGAGCCATACTTGTTGAAATGTTCATATTTTCTTGGCTGATGTAGACTTCTCTTATACATCAAGATAACCAATATACACAGGCTGATTCTGAGCTCCTATTCTCTGCTATAGCATCTTAACGTCTTTGGTAATATAATTGGTAATAAAACTTGCTGTTTTGAAGGCAGACTCCCTTTTGCTCCCTAATAAAAGCTTGTCAAGGTTCCAAATAAGACAAGGCAAGTGGGGTTGTATTTGAAATTGCATTGAGTTACATTTTTTCAAGTGTAGAAAAAAATTAAGTCCGATTTTACTTAATTTCCTATGCACCCTATGAAGAAAATTTTGTACTTTGTATTTTAAGAGTTGTACATTGGCCTCCTGAAGACAGCTGCCTTTGGAGCATTATGGGGAGCTGTTCTTTAAGCATACTGCTGGAGAGAGAGAGAGTCTCAATGGGAGGGCTCCATCAAATTTCTGCTCTCAGAACTCAGGGAATCCCATTGAAGCAGAGGAGGAGAGAGCCAGAGGGGATGGAGGACACTAGAAGAACAGGCTCTCTGAATCAACTAAATAAGGCACATATGAGCTCACAGAGACTGAAGTAGTAATCATAGGACCTACATGAATCTGTGGTGGTATTCTAATTGTACTGAAATGTGATTTTGATTGTATGTTAATAAATAAAGTTACTCGGGGGTCAGAGCTATTAGAGCCATAGCAAGAGTGTGGCGGTGGTGGCACATGCCTTTAATCCCATAGATCTCTGTGTGTTCAGGGATACAGCCAGCATGGGAGACATATGCCTTTAAGACCTGGGGGGCTGTACATACAGACAGTGACGAGGCAGTCATGTGTTTGGGTTTACAACCAATGAGAAGGCAGAACAAAATACTATAAAAAGACGGACAGACAGGATATAGCTCTCTTTCAGGAAGCTGGGACACAGCAGGAGGAAGGGTGAGATTTTAGCTCTGAGCTCTGACCTCTCGGCTTTCTCTTTTACATTGGTTCTGTGTTTCTTATTTAATAAGACTGTTGGTTACATCTACATGAATCTGCACTAGGTCCTCTGCATATATATTATAGCTATTAGCTTAGTATTTTTATGGGACTCTTAACTATGAGAACAAGTAGGTCTCTCTGATTCTTATGCCTGCTCCTGGGACTCTTTTCCTCTCAGGGTCATGGGTTTGTGCCCCACATTGGGTGCCAGATGTTGGTGAAATTATTAAGGCCACTCCACATAGTTAAAAGGGAGGCTTATTTTGTGGGGTAACTTACAAATGAAGGGATAGGTAATAGGGTCTGAGAAAGGTGTAGCGTAGTTCAGCAGTGTTCTCTGGAGAACTCTGCTTGGTCTACCTCCAGTGTCCAGGTCCAGGAACCAAGAGAGCCGGTACATCTGGATCTTGGGTCTTTAGGGTCATCTCTTGGCCCTGCCTTGTAGGCATGACAGTTACCAAAGTCTCAATGGGGGTTGGAACTTCAAGATCAAAGCTGGAATGGCTACCCACTACAGGTTGCCATGTCCAACTTTGATATGATAGTTTTTGTTTTATCTTATATTTTATTTTGTCATGTTTTATTGTTTTCTCTTAGATGCCCTTTTTTTTTTCTAATGAGAGACAAAAAGGGAGTGGATCCAGAGGGGAGGGCTTGTGGGGGGTAGAACTGGGAAGAGTGGAGAGAGGGGAAATTATAATCAGGATATGTTGTATGAGAAAAGAATCTATGTTCAATAAAAGGAAAAAAAAAAGAATGCTGCTGGACACTTCACACTTCTTTGACTCAAAGATGAAAAACCAAGCAAGGTCATCTTCTGGGAGCAGCCTCTGTGGTAGTCAGTTTCTTGTTACTTTGAAAAACTCTCCAAGAAAATAGTGAAAGAGGAAAATGGCTCACAATTCAGAGATTATAGTTTAGGGTCTTCTGGATCCATTGCTTTGAGCTGGAATTGAGGCAGAACATTGTGGCAGGGGGAGGGGAGTGGGTGGCAGAAGAAGCTTACCTCATGTTGGCCAAGAAGGGCAGAGAAAGGAAGGGAGAGGGAGGGGGAGGAGGAAAGGGAGTGAGATGAGGAAAAAGGGGAATGGGGAAAGGAGCAAAGGTAGAGATGGAGAAAAGGGGGGGGATCCTGGAACACGATATATTCTCCAAGGACATGGCCCCAGTGATCGACTTCCTCTAACTAGACCCCATCTAAGAATAATTCCATCACTTCCTAGTATTGGTATCAAATTAGGATCCAGCACTAGATTAATCCACTGCTTAGATCAGATCCTTCAGTGACTGAATTAACCAGCCGAGGCCTGAACATTTAACATTTGCACCTGATACAGACACTTGATATTCACATTATAGCAGCTCATAGGATGTACAAATTAAAACTTGGAAAAGGAAAAAGTCAGTCATTAGAAGAAAGATGATATTGAAATTCCACTTACATATTCTCCAAGTCTATTACCTTTCTGACTCCATAGTGATGTAACTTTTCTTATACAGGAGAGGAAGGAAGAGATAAAGAAATGGGGAATAACTTTAAGATGGTAAAATGGTAAGAGGTAATGCATAAAATCCATACATCGTACATTACATGCAGATATAACTTTAGAGATTGTCTAATCCACTCATTTAATAGATGGGTAAAACGACTCAGATAAAGAAGCTTGTCCAAAGAATTTTAACTTGGCATGGAAGAGGCAAGATTATTGGATTACCTGTCTCATTATTCAATTGTGAACAAATAAAAATATTCAAAGAACAAAAATAAATAATAATTATACTTTCACTGAAACTTGGTGCTTCCAGATTTTACCACTTCCACGATTTTATCACCGTTTTAAATGTCTTCATGTTTCAAAATTTTGAATTTTTCACAGCATAAAACAAAGCCTCAATAAGTCTATTTATCTATGTATCTACCATCTACCTATCAATCTATTCATCCATCCATCCATCCATCCATCCATCCATCCATCCATCCATCCATCCATCTACCTAACTACCTGTCATCTATCTGACATCTAATAGACACCTATCTCTATTTCTATACTTTATTCTGCTGCTGTATGAATCATTCAAGAGCAGCTGGTACTCACTGGTTTGTGTAGTTGTATAGGAACATTGCCTGTTGTAAGTCTGAATCTGTTGAAAAAGAGTTCCTAAATATTTTTATTAAATATAATGATATAATGTATTTACAAGCATTTTAATAGACATGTTAACACTATTTTCTTTTTTCACTTAAAAATGGGAAAAATAATTTTTGTGCCAATTTTAATCATTCAGACATAATTAATAGTACATTGAAAAGTCATTTCATACTTGTACTTCAAAGTGGTAATATATTTTATTTAACTGTGATTCAAAATTATATTACATTAAAGCATGACAAAATTATAATAAAATCATTTAATCTAGAAAGATTAAAAGAGTAGTTTTAGGGATGTGCTAAATAGAAAAAGATAACACAGGAAGCTATTCCTCTTTTACAGAGTATATTTATAGAAAGAGCTTATTATGTCATTTCTTACATTCATATCAAGTACTTTAATTCTTTTATCTCATCTCTTACCTGCACTTAACCTCACAATTGTGGTCCTTTCCCTATTCTCTAGTAGTTTCCCTTCTAGATTCAAATTCATGACTTGATTTTTTAAGATTCCAATGGAGGTTTCTCAGGTTTTGGACTTTTTTGTAGTCTCTGGCCCCTGTGGCAAGCATTGTCAGCCCAAGTGGCATAACTTCTCTCTCTGTCTCTCTCTGTCTCTCTCTGTCTCTCTCTGTCTCTCTCTCTCTGTCTCTCTCTCTCTCTCTCTCTCTATATATATATATATATATATATATGTGTGTGTGTGTGTGTGTGTATGTGTGTGTTTGTGTGCGTATATGTGCATAAGCTTATATATTATATATAATTGTTTATATTTTAGGTAAATAACAATAATTGATTCCTTTAGGATTTATCAAGCAACCGTAGTGTTATTGTCTCTCCTCCCTCCCTCTCTCTACTGTATTTCCCCCTCTCTTCTCCCCAGTTAGTGTCATCTTCCTCTTTTTCCAGGTTCTCCACCTCATATCACTTCTATCCTATCTTCCCCTCTGTAGTACTCTTCTCCATTGTCCCTTTTTACTTGACTGGTTTCTGTGGTTATTCTAGGTTGTATATTCTCATCTGAAGATTAGGAGCTAGAGACCACAGGGGAGAGAGAACATGGGATGTTTGTCTCTTTGGGTCTGGGTCACCTCACTCCATATAATATTTTCTAGTTCCACCCATTTACTCATAAATTTATTGATTTCATTTTTCTTTACAGCTAAATATTATTCCACAGTGTATATGTTCCACAGTTTCATTATCCATTCATAAGTTTAAGGGTATTTAGTTTGTTTCCATTTGCTAAATATTGTGAGAAGAGAGGCAATAAATACAGGTGAGCAAGTATCTGTGGAATAGGATGTGGACTCCTTTGGGTATATGCCAATGAGTGATATGGCTGGGCCATACTGTGGATCTATTTCAGATTTTTGAGAATCTTCCAGAGTGGCCATGCCATTTTGCATTGCCACCAGCAGTGAATGAGGGTTCTCCTTTAAAGACATATCTTTAGTTGTTTTTCCAAAGTGATTTTGAATCCTGTTAAGTTGACAATAAATATTAACCCCCACAGCACTCTTTGTGAGAAGATATCTCAAAGCTGGTTCTTTCTATTCTTAGCCACTCTCTTAGGTCGATATTTTGGGGGCCCTGTAATGCTACATTGCTCCCCAATTCACATCTCTACTATCTACTTACTGATGTAAGCCCTGTATCACAGCAGTTAGAGTTCTCTGTTGAAATCATGTAGCTCAAATCTGATCCTTCTCTGCAGCATGAATTCAATCTGTGTTGTAAATTTGGTCTCCCTGACTTGGAATGTTCTGGAATTGTAGGCACCCTCTACTGCATCCCCTATCTCTTCACTTTACTGTGGTTACTTCTCTCATCCTTGGGCTTATCATGCACTAGCCTCTGTACCTTTCAACAAGGATTATATGTGAACCCCTCTGAAGAAATCCCCTGGAGTCCCTTTCATTTGGCTTGAGGTACAGTGGGAATGAGAGAAAATACCCAGCCTACATCACCTCCATGACTCTCTATAAAGTATTCTCAACTCAGGAGGCTTAGGGCATCCATCTTCTGATGGAAGTGTAAGGGGTGAGTGGTGAGGATGTATTTGCATAACTAACTTTGGACCAACTCTCACAAATCACATATAGGTGCTTCAGCATATCTTTTTGGCATACTTTACAACCTTTCTCTTCAGGTTTAGGGCTTCAGCTAAATCTGTGTGACAACAGGAAATTTCCTACCAAGCATATACTCTTCTGTATGCCAAGGTACTTTCTTGGGTTGCTCAGTTTTAAGCTGAAAGAAGCAGAATTCATTTTTGGCCTGTGGTAGAGTCACTACAGCATACACCACATTTTCAAATTTCAGCTGTCTTTAATTTTTAACAATGATGCTTCCATCTTTCTCTTCTTTCTTCTTCCCCCATCCCTCCACTATGTACATAGGTTTATATATGAGCATTATGGAAAATAGTGGTATATGAAAGGTTATTTAGAGAAAGAGAACACTGTTCAGAATTGGTTCATGTAATTATGGAAACTTAAATATTCAAAGCAAGCTGGAAATTCATCTTAGAGTTGATGGTGGTCTTGAGTCTAACATTTACAAACTGAGTCAGCAGACTTTAATCTCAGGGAAGACTTCTGTATTACAGAGTATTAGACAATTTTCCTTTTGCGAAACTTCAGCTTTTTATCTTAAGGCCTTCAATTAATAAGCTGAGCCTTACCCCTACCATGAATGATTTACTAAAATTCACTGACTGTAAATGCTGGTCACTCTTAAAAAAAATACCTTCAAAGCTACACCTAGATCCTAGATGAGGGTTGATCCTATAGCTTGTCTAAACTGACAGAAGTAATACCCATAGCTAGGTAGAACTGTGGACTTTTCTTTTTTTCCTTAATTTATTTCTCAACAATGTAAAAGGCTAAGACCTGTTTTTATCATCCCAAACATTCACCTCTCATTGTTCATGGACCAAAAAACATCAGACTACTAAGCATTTGGTCATGTAGTGCTCAGGTTTACATCTGTCTTCCTGACTAAATTATGAGCCATTGAAGGCAGGTCTCACATCACCTGTCCATTGGTAACAACTGGAATTTAGGGAGGAGAAACCGAGGGAATAGTTGCAGTCATCCAGCCTATTTAACCAGGCCCAGAAAGAAGACTTAGGGACAGAGATTAGGAAGGCACAATCAATAGGTATATGCTAAAAAAATTCCTATATTCAGTCTCAAAACCAAGCAAGGCAGCTGAAGTAAGATGGGGTGAAGATCAACATGGCAGGAAGGTCGTCAACAGACATCTTATTCTAGGGTAGTTTATTTCTTTGCATTATCACTGTATGTAGAAAGAATCAGGGAGAAGTAATGTTGTATAACCAAGCGACTGGGTCTTGATATTTTGACAAGCTGAGGATTAAAATACACTTGTTAAAAACTGAAGTGCAAAATGTTTCAAAGGGCTTTTGAAGCTGGGCTGTTTTGAAATTGGGAACTCAAGGACAGTGGAAATGGAGAAAGCATTGTATTCAAGGCCAAAGAGGTTGATGGGAGGACCCAAGGGCTGTTTTGTCCTCTGTGTTGTGTGACCATGAGATTCTAGGAAAGAAATAAGAAACTTTCCTGCCCCTTGTGTATCCTTACATAAATTCTGTGATTTCCACCCATTTATTTTTCTCCTTTAATCACTCAATTAGTATATCTGATGCCTGGAATGGGGGAAAGTAACTGAAAAGATAGTTTTCTGCAGTTCGTTTTCTTCAGGCCTTGGATTTAACACAAGGCTAGTCTCATTTCTTCCCTGCCTCCACAGGGTGTAGTGTTCATGGAAGATGAACTCTGTGTGGCTACAACTCATGTGGCTACCATGAAGCCAACAGTTAGTGCAAGGATGGAGGAGAGGTGAGAAGAACAAATCTACTCATTGCTGGCCAGGTGGAAATATCACAGTGGGTGCTCTCTCTCTGCCACTTCTCACTTACTCCATGGATGGAAACTGATGCATTTTTTTTTTTACAATTAGAGGAATGTAGATTTATCCAGGAAAAAGAAAAGAATTTAAGTGACTGTCTTTTTCTCTCTTTCTGCTTCTGTCTTTGTCTCTCTGTCTCTGTGTTGTTGAGGAAACTAAAGTTCAAAAATTTTAGTGATTTGCATAGGTTATCAACAAGAAATTAATGGATTTGGGACTGAAACTCATTTGATCACAAATATTTGTTGCTCTTCTCTACTGTTTCCTGCCAGTGTTGCAAGTAAATAAACATCTTGTAGTAAATGACAATAAATTCTGCAATATGACTAGACTGTCAGTTCTCCAAATATCATCTTTATCCCTTGATCTATTGGTAGACTCTGAAATACACCCATGTACATACATAAACACAATTACATGCCCCTTAGGGCACCCCGTGAGCTGTATGTGTAATACATACATATGATGTATACATTGTCACCTGTAGTACTACTTACAATTCTAAAGGGTAGGTAATGTAATTCATACTACTAAGAAAGAAACAGAGACTTAGATGGGTATATTCCTTAAGGCATGTATCAAGTAATGCAGCTGAGATGGGAAGCTATGCACATGTGCAGTCAAAGCTGTGTTGTTAGTAACAAGTACTATAGTACCACTCAAGAAGCAAATAATGAGAGGGTTCCCTGTATCTGCAACTATAATTGGTAACATCTACAATAAAAATAAAAATCACATGTCTTCTACATAAGGGTGCTCCATAAGTTGTTGGAACTAAACACATAAAGCAGGCAATATGATCTGATAAAGCAATGATGGATATTAATGTAAGGCCACCATAAGCATCAAGTGTGAAACCTGTTCACATCCTCATCACAGCAGTTCAGTTACTTTTCTCCCATCACAGGATTTGTGCTTATTGAGGATTATGTTAGGAAAGGAGGCTGTTGGGGAAAGATGGCAGGAATATTAATCAGTGAGAAAAAGCCTATCAGATGCAGACAGCTGAACAGGAGAAGGTACCACACAGAAAGGGAAGTGTGTGTTCAAACACACAAAGGAGAAACAAAGGTGTCATGTACAGGAAAAAGACCATAGATGTTCAGTGATGCTGAGATCTGAGAGAAAGAAAAGGTGTATGGAGAGTTTGGTTAGAGAGGATTTGTTTTTTTGTTAAAAGTGAAAACGCTGATTTCTTGACTGATGGTTATGGACCTATGAGAATCTGAAGAAATATATAAACTTTTCAACAGAGAAATAATGCGCACTGGGACTGTGTGCAGAGCAACCCACCATGCACTTATACAATGTCATGTATGACTCATATGGCTGTCCTGAGTCCCCAGGATGTAGACTAGGGAGTATTTCTGTTATAGAGGATGCTACAGTATAATGGAGGAAGTTGGGATACTAGATGGTTAACTTTTTTTCCTGAGGAAAATGTTGCTCCTTGTATTTGAGATTATTCGCCCATTTCTGATTTTCCTCCACCTATTTTAAAAGCTGTTTTGAACAAATGAAGTGGCACATGATGTGAGAGAGAAGAAAGATAAGGCAGAGGGAAACACCACCACCTCTTGGGTGTCTAATGAGTCCCAGCTGATTGACATAAGTTTTCACAATGCATCTTCAAAATCCATTCTTATGTTAGAGAAAAGAGAATGGAAACACATTTACAAAAATCCTGATTCATCTTCATTCAGTTAAAGGGAGTCCCAGATATGAACCCAGAATTGTTTTTTCTAAAGCTCCATGTTTTGTACATAACACTACTCAACATCTCGGAGACAAGAAGATGATGGTTTCTATGGCATTTCCCACTCACTACATTTCTGTGCCATCGAACAAACTCAACAAAGAAAACCTCAGATTCTCTTTCAGTAAATGCTTGGGTAATAAAACAGTTTGGCATTTTATTTGTCTGTCTTCTCAAGTTGGAGTTTTATTTACTGGATGAGTTTTATGTAAGTTAATAAAAGTCAATAAACTCAATATTCCAGAAATCCTTTGCAATTTAACATCTAGATAATTAGGGTAACAAAAGGAAGTTAATTCGATGCTGGTTTATGAAGGTGATTAACTCAATCCCATTTGTCTCCCTGAAGAGTTTCGATAGAAAGTATTGTGCATCTTCTCCATCTAAGGAGATAGATGCAGGAACAAAAGATATGCTATGAACTCTTCCAAACCACCATGCCCTTTTAGCTAAGTATGGCAGCTTAATTAAAGTTATTTTAAGTAATAGTTAATTATGCTTAATTAAAGTAATTATGGAATTAGCCTTGGGAATATGAATGAACCACAATGCAGACATGTTTGGCCTCTTCAGATCAAGTATACTAGTTTTCTTAGATCCCAAAATACCTCTGTATGTGTGAATCAGAGACAATATGACATAAAGCCTGGATTATAGCTTTGATTATCCAAAACTAATACTAACAATGAGTAACTGAATGATAGATATAAATATCTGTGTGTGTATGAATGATGTCACAGAGTGTACTGTGTTTTCCCCCAAAATACAGTGTGTGAGAGTATATTAAATTTGATTTATTTTAATGTAGGATTACTTTGGGGAAAGCAAATGAAGATCAAAGGTCTAGAAGGCAATGCTGTTTATGTTTTCAAGGACTAAATTGTCCTTTTTTTTGTACATGCATTATTCATATTTACCAGATGCTTTAGGGATTCTGGCTGACTTTAGGAAAGATCTAGCATGTTTTTACTTGGAGATATAATTTAAACTGAAACATCTAGGTCTGGCATTGTTACCACAGTGGTCTTGATTTAATAAGAGCCACTGGATATGAAGGCAAATGGATAGTCTTCCCTGGGTCTTGGTAGTGCTTGCTAATAACATCCCTTAATGGCTTCTTGGCTTTCCTGAAGTTGAAAATCTATCATTATGTTTATTGGGAGAATTTCTAGTGAATTATAATGAGAATGATTCTTAAAGTATAGTGTCCCAGAATCTTTCAAGTTGTATTTCCTCAAATTTCATTTCAGATTTCCAAAGTATTGTCCATTTAACTGACACTCTCAGAAATAAAATAGTCTCAAGAAGGCTCCTGACTGACATAGTCTTTCTTCTACATGTTCGACCTCCTTAGTTACCTCATTGGTTTGTCTGGTGGGTAAATCTCTCTGTCCTCTATTAAAATGAGTGTTGTTTGTCATAAGTTTTTATTGAGTATAAGGCACACTGGAATGGAGGAGTGGGGTGGAAGCCACAGAGATTAGGCCATATAGCAGGGAAGACAAGAAGAGACCCTTTCTCAAATGCTATGGAAGATGAGGACTGGTACCTGAGGATGTCATGTGACCTGTACATAAGGACTGTGGCACATGCACACACACACACACACACACACACACACAGTAGAGAAAATAAGTTCTGACACTCCCTTCTCAGGGTTTGGTTGGAGGGGGCCACACAGGTCATTCCCAGTAGTAGAGGATCACAGCACAAAGGGCTCTTAGTAGAGTATCTAACTTTCTCAAAGTTTATCAAACAGCTCATGAATCTCCCGGAAACTAGGAGATACATTTAAAGCATTGATCAACTTTTATAATGAGTTTATTTTTATTTTAAGTAGAAATGTAGTTGCCACTTAATGAAAAATTATAGTAATTCATGTTTATTATATAAAAGGTCAGAAAACACCACCTAAAGGAAAAATATTAACAAACAAATACATCCCACTGGCCAGAGTTAAATATAGCAGAGGTGCCACAGAGGTCAAGTACAACAATTTTCTGTACTTCTGGGTAGATATCTAAAAGAAATTCTTGGTGTGCTATATATATTATATATATATATATATATAATATATATATATAAGCTCTGATAAGACATTATGGCACAAGGACCCTCAAACGATGCTGGGTTCTTGTTAGAGATGGAGATGTATGTTCCCTTTTCCTTTCAACTCTAGGACTGAAAGACCCTTGCAGGCCCTGTGCTTCCTGCCTTAGTCTCTGAGTTCATGTGTTATCAGTCATCTTGGACTTAGAAGACCTTGTTTCCTTGGTGTCCTCTATCCTCTCTGGCTTTACACTCTTTTTGCCTCTTGCTCTTCAGGGTTCCTTGAGTCCTGAGGGGAGGAATTTGATGAAGACTTTCCATTTAGGCCTGAGAGTTCTGAGGTCTCCCACTCTCTGCATATTTTGTGGCTGTGGGCCTTTCTGTATTTGTTCCCATCTGCTGCAAAAAGAAGCTTCTCTGATGATGGCTGAACAAGGCACTGATCTAGGAGTATAGCACAATGCCATTAGGAAACATTGTATTGTTATATTCTTTTAGTAGCACAGTAGTATTTGGCTTTCTTCTAGGTCCCTGGGCTATCTAGTCTCAGGTTCTTGTCACTCAGGCAGTGTTGGGTATAGGTTCCATCTCAAGGAGTGGGTTTTATGTTGAATCATATGTTGGGTGGTTACTCCCACAAGCTTGTGCTACCATTGCACTAGAATATCCTGCAGGGAGGACATCATTGTAGATGGAAAGGTTGTAGCTGGGTTATTGTTTACCTTTCTCCTTTGGTAGTGTGCAGAGTACCTTCCAGTTCCTACAACACTAGACCGTAGGTGTGAATGCTCTAGGTTGGCACCTGCTCAAGTTCAATGAGTTGTGCAGAAGTTGTTTCCAGCAATAGGGCTTTGCCTTCAGTTTGTGGAGATATCCTTGGCAACAGCCTGAGTATTTTGTGGGTTCCCATAATTAACTGATCAAGAACTCAATTATGTGTAAATCATTGCTGGTACTGGAAGCTTCAGTTGACTACAAGATGGCCAATTGGGGCCAAAGTAACCAGTGGGTTCCCAGGCAACCTCTTCACGCCTTCAAAACCAGTACCACCTGCATGACATTTACACCACCAAGTTTGGCTGCCAGCAGGAGATAAAAGCTCAGCCAGTTCTGGAACACAGATTATGTGTACTGACTCAGAGGAAATACTTTCTGGAAGATTTCACCTCAATGATACTGATCTATCCTTAATCATTGCTAATTTCTTAGCTCCAGCTAACCTGCCCTAGTAACGTAAAGGTTTCACTTCATTTGTGCTGGTCTCTTGTTAATCATGGTTGACTCTTCAGCTCAAGCTGACCAGAATGACAGAATCTTAATTCAATATAGCAAATGACCTCATAGATAGAGTCTTTGAACTTCCTTTTGAAACTTCACAAGCCAGGCCTCCATTCTCTTCATGGCTTTTAACATTCTTATCTTCCAAGCTCCCACAAAATATCCCACTGTTCTCCATCCTCCGTGACTTTTCTAGCTCAAAGTTCCAAAATGCCTCCACAATCCTCCCCAAAACATCATCAAGTCTGTCAGAGCAATACTCCACAATGCTGGCACCAACTTGTCTAAGTTACGCTTTCTATTGCTATAGCTTGCTCAGTCTGCTTTCCTGGGGAAGATTGTGCTCCTGCTCTCAGCATTCCTTAGTTGCCTGAAGTTCATTGTCTAGAATTGAGTCTTCCTGAGCTTTCCTCCTTCCATGTTAGCATGCCTGTTGATGCTGTCCCGGCTCAGGTCTTCTTTTGGCATCCGTGTTGGTGAGACTTCATAGGTATAGCTTCTCTGACATTTCTAGGAGACACAGTATCTCAGCACACTTCCTGTTCCTCCTGCTTTCTGTCTCCTCTTCTGCAATGTTTGTGAGCCTTAGGTGCAGGGGTTGTTTTCTAGATGAATAAACTGGGATTGGCCTCTCCAACTCTGCCTTTTGGTCAGTTGTGGTCTTCCATGATGGTCTTCATCTGCTGCAAAGAGAAGTTTCCTTGGTGAGGGTGAGAAGCGCACTGAGTTAGTTAGACTCTGGAGAAGGATGTGTCCATAGCAGTTTTGTCACACGTATCCTCTGTTTCATCAATGTGGCATCAGCTCTGTCTGCTCTGCATTTTAGCAGTTGTCTTTCATTTTGGTAAGTTCCAGTTGGTTCTTTTTCGCATCCTGTCTGGGCATTCTTGATTGTCCTCTGTGTCTTTCTTGGATGCAGCAGAACAATGGGTTTATTTTCTATTCCATTCTGTTAGTCCATGTCTTTTTTATTGGGAAATTGAGACCATTAATATTTAGAGTTATTATTGAGCAGTGCTTATTAACTTTTGTTATTTGTTGTAGTGGTATATTTTTTCCTTCTCTTGATTAACTGTTCTGGGATTCTTTATTCATTTTTTCCTCTTGGGTGTAGTTAACCTTCTCTTCAGCCTGAAGTTTTCCTTCTATTGTCTTCTGTAGATTTATGTCTATCAAATTACTTAAATTTGTTTTTTTTTTCATGAAATGATTTTCTTTCTCTTCTCACTGTGATTGATAGTTTTGGTAGTATAGTAGTTTTGGTAGCATGTGTGATCTTTCAGCTTTTTTCTAGGCCTTTCTAGCTCTCAAGAGTCTCCATTTAAAAGTTGGGTGTAAATAATCTAATTAAAAAATAGGGTATAGATCTAAACAGAGAATTCTCAACAGAAGAATCTCAAATGACCAAAAACCATTTAAGGAATTGCTCAACATTCTTAGTCATGGAAATGCAAATCAAAATGATTCTGAGACACCATCTTACACCTGCCAGAATGGCTAAAAAAAAAAAAAAACATTGATGACATTTTATGTTGGAGAGAATGTAGAACAAGGGGAATACTCTTCCACTGTTGGTGGGAGTGCAAACTTGTACAGCCACTTTGGAAACAATATGGTGACTTCTCAGAAAATTGGGAATTAATCTATGTCAAGACCCAATGATACCACTCTTGGGCATATACCCAAGGGATGCTCAATTATACCACAAGGATACTTGCTCAACTATGTTCATAGCAGCATTATTCATAATAGCCAGAACTTGGAAACAACCTAGATGCCCCTAAACTGAAGAATGGATAAAGAAAACCATTTACACAATGGAGTACTACTCAGCTGTATAAAACAATGACATCATGAAATTTGCAGGCAATGGATGGAACCAGAAAATATCATCCTGAGTGAGGTAACTCAGATTCGGAAACAAACACAGTATGTACTCACTCATTAACAGATACTAGATGTAAGGTAAAGGATAACCAGACTACAAGCCACAGCTCCACAGAAACTAGGTATGGAGGAGGACCCTAAGAGGACTGCATGGATCACCATGGGAAGGGGAAATAGATGAGATCTCCTGGGTAAACTGGGGGAGAGGGATAACAGAGGGGAAGGGGTGGGGGATGATCAAGCTGGAGGAGGGACAGAGTGGGAGAACAAAGAACAATGAATCCCAGCTAAGACCACTAGCAGTATTAGAGAGTGTGCCTGAATTGGCCTTCCCTGTAATCAGATTGGTGAATACCCTGTCATGATAGAGCCTTTATCCAGTAAGTGATGGAAGCAGATGCAGAGATCCACAGCGAGTTCAGTCAAAAAGAGAAAGGAGGGATTATTTGAGTGCCGGTGGTGGTGGTGGTGGTGGTGGTGGTGGTGGTGGTGGTGGTGGTGGTGGTGGTGGTGGTGTCAAGATCATGATGGGGAAATCTACAGAGACAACTGAGCCAAGCTCATGGGAGCTCACAAACTCTAGACTGACAGCTGTGGAGCCAGCATGGGACCAAACTAGGCCCTCTGCATGTGGGTGACAGTTGTGTATCTTGGTCTGTTTGAGTGGCCCCTGGCAGTGGGATCAGGATCTATCCCTGGTGCATGAGCTGGCATTTTAGAGCCCATTCCCTGTGGTGGGATGCCTTGCTCAGCCTTGATGCAGGGAGGAGGGGCTTGGTCCTGTCTCAACTGAATTTACCATGCTTTGTTGACTCTCCATGGGAGGCTGTACCCTTTTGGAGGAGTGGATAGGTGTGGGGCAGGGGGCAGGTGGTGGGTACAAGGAGGAGGGATGGGAGAGGGAACTGTGGTTGGTATGTAAAATGAAAAAAAAAAATAAAAAAAAAGAAAAGGTCAGATGTTCCTGTTCAGGGCCTTACTTTATATCTGACTTGGCTTTTTTTCTCTGCAGGTTTTAATGTTCTATATTTATTCTATATGATTAGATTATTATCCTGGGAAGTTTCTTTTCTAGTCTTGTTTATTTGGTGTTCTATATGTTTCTTGTACCTTCATAGAACATCTCTCTTTAGATTGGGGAAATTTCCTTCTATTATTTTGGTAAAAATATTTTTTGTACCTTTGACCTGGGTTTTTTCTCTTTCTCTTTTCTCTATATGTATTATTCAGAGATTTGGTCTTTTCATAGTGTTTCAGATTTCCTGGATGATTTTGTGCCTATATATATTTATACATACACATACATATGATATATATAATACTATACATATATATGATATATATACATACACATATATGCATATGTATATGTTTAACCTTTCCTTTGAGTTTCCTCTCTTCCTCTCTTTCTCTCTTCCTTCCTTCCTTCCTTCCTTCCTTCCTTCCTTCCTTCCTTCCTTCCTTCCTTCCTTCCTCCCTCCCTCCCTCCCTCCCTCCCTCCCTCCCTCCCTCTCTCTTTTTCTTTCTTTCTTTTTTTTGGTGTTTTCGACACAGGGTTTCTCTGTGTGGTTTTGGTGCCTGTCCTGGATCTCACTCTGTAGACCAGGCTGGCCTCGAACTCACAGAGATCCACCTGGCTCTGCCTCCCTAGTGCTGGGATTAATGGAGTGCGCCACCACCTCCTGGGTGAGTTATTTATTTCTACTTTGTCTTCAAGACCTGAAATTCATTCTTCCATCTTTTAGTCTGTTGATGATGGAAGTTTACCTTTGAGGTTTTTTTTTAATTGACATCTTAAGATTTTCATTTCCAGTTTTATTTCTGTTTGGGTTTTCCTTAATGATTCTGTTTCTTTGTTAAATTATGATTTTTTGTCTTGAGTTATTTTCATTATTTTATTCAATTGTTTGTGCTTCAGGGACCTCCTTAAGGCATCTGTTCATATCTTCTTTAAAGTCCTTGAATATTTTCACAATTGCTATTTTAACGTTCTTGTCTGTGCTTTCAGCCCAGTTGCCATTTTCAAGGTCAGCAGGGTTGTTGGCTTGGGAGGAAGCCTATTGTCTTGGTTTTTCATGTTTGTGTTTTTGCTCTGGGATCTAAGCATTTGCAATTATGATATGTGAGGTGTATCTTGGTGTAGCCACACGTTCTTGAATTTGTTAGGTGGATCTTCCATCTTTTTTGTTACTTTTTGCCCATTGTGAGAACTAGAACAACGTGGCAGCTGTGGGATCCCTGGGTGCTAGCCAACTGTAGTGGCTGTTACGTCTTTGGTTGAGAGCAGTTCTGTGGCTAGTGGAGGATCACAGAAGAATGGGGATGGGCTAGAAGGAATGGCTGAGTAGGTTGTCAGAGCAACTCTGAGTCTAAACGAAGGGAATGGAGGTCAGCTAGAAAGGTGGGGTGCTCAGGTTGGTCGGCAGTGGCTTGTCTAAGAGTAGTTGAGAGAGCAGAACCGAAGTGAGGAAGGAGGACACAGATATCCTACTTGGGATACAGTTAATTGTGGTAGCTTCGGATTTCTGGTAGAGAGCATATCTGTGGGTGAATGAGAAGTCACAAAGGAATGGGGATGGTTGGAAAGGAAAGGCTGAAATGGGCAGCAGAGAACAACTAGGAGAACCCTAGGTCCATACCAGAAGTCCCTATGGGATGGAGGTCTCTCTTTTGGAATGGAAATGTATATTATGTGCCATTTAGTGTTGGAAAAATGTAATTTGATTTTTTATTTTACAGGGGCTGTCATTATGGAGAGATCGCCTTGCATCTCAGAAGACAATGCTGACAGTATTAAAGACTATGGGAACATTTGAAGTGTACTAAATATATTTTGAATCATGAGATAGACATGAGCCTATGGGTGCCAAGGGACTGAATGTGATAATTTGAATGAGAAATATCCACCATAGACTCATGTATTTGAAGACTTGATCCCTGGTTAGTCATACTATTTGGGGAGATAATGAAACTTTCAAGAGGTGGAACCTTGCTGGAGGAAGTGCGAGTGGCTGGGATAGGATGTAGGGTTTATTATCTCACTCACTTCTGGTGGATACATGAAAATGTATTCTCCCTGCTTGCTGTCTCTGCTGCCACACCTTTCTTATAATTATGGATTATAATTGGATCCATAAGCTAAAATAAACCCTTTCTTCTCCAGTTATGTGTAGTCATGGTATTTTATCATAGCAACAGGAAAGTAACTAATATGCATATCTATGTTTGTATGTTTCCTGCTGAGTAATTTTTTTCCCACCCAGTTACCAATTTTTTTAATAGATGTATTAAAAAAGTGGACACAGCCCTTGGATGCTTCTCTGCAATTCATTCATTATTTTTCTAACTTGTTCCTAGGTGCTTGTGTCCAAGAATCCCCCCTCTACTTTTCAATTGTTCTGATACTCCTTCTTTCCTTTCAGATTTCTCCTATTACTCCATGTCAATCTTAGGAATAGTCTATTCTTTTCCTTTGAGATTAAAAATCCATCATTCTTAACCTTCCATTTCCTTCTTCCAAAACCTCTCATGTATCCTTCCTTTCTCTCATTCAAGTTTATCGCATCTTTTTCTTTAACTGTTCACACACACATACACACACAACTTGCTTAGTAATATAATACTACTCCTATGTATATGGTTTCATGGCTGACAGTTTGCTATTGGATAACCAGTTGGTGCTCTCTTCCCTGGGGAAGACTATTTTTTTTTCATTCTCAGCACTCTTTAGTTGACTGTAGTTGTTTGTCTGGGGTTTAGGCCTCATGAGCTTTTCTCCTTTTAGGTTAGCATGCCTATCATTATTGTCAACTAGATTCTAAGTGTTTATCCTTATACCCACAGATAAATGTACTTCATTCTTAATGAAAGAAACTTCTTTTTGCAATAGAGGGAGAAAATTACAGAAATCACAACTGATCAAGATGCAGAGCTGTGGAGCCCAGTCCCAACTGATACATTTATAACACAAAAACCGGGCTTTAAGTTCGGGGATCATTGCAGAAGAAAGGGAGAGGGGGTTGAAAGATACAGAGGAGGAGGAGGTGGGACCTATCTGGGCGAAGTGGCTCACTGAGAGGGCAGGGCTTGAGAGCTATAGTCCAGCAACACTTCCAGCCCTGGGCTTCCCACTCCCCAGTCTACCAAGAAGTGAACAAGTAGCCTCATGATCCTCCAGGACCTGCTCCCATAAGTGTCACCTCCATCATACTTTTACACCGTGACACTGTGAGTCAAAAAGATCCTCCTTCCCACAAGCTACTCTATTTAGGTTCATGTGACAGCCACAGAAAAAGTAGCTGATGAAAATAGTGTTGAAGGTACCAAATGATGTCACCTGCTTCTGCTCCACGGGGGCAAGAAACATCTCCTGTCTGCATCTAGCTTGAGTTTAGTGAAAAAAAAAATTTTTTTTAAGGAGAAATTTGGTAGGAAAAAATCCCTGCAAATCTGAATGACTTTCATAATCCAAAAACCTTAAGAGATTTTCTTGGAGCTTAATAAAAACTGCATATTGCTCTGTGGAATGGATCTTCTTTGCTTTTTGTTTAGAAACAAATAAAAATAGCTGAATTATTAAAAAAAAAAGAAAGATACAGAGGAATGGAAGTTTTGCTTGAGACTGTGTCTTCTGGAAATGTCAGAGAAGCTACACCCATGAAGTCTCATCAATATGGCTGCCTAAACAAGATCTGAACAAGGAGTTTATTCTTTTTCTTCATCCTGCCTGATGATCCTTCACTACTTTACACAAAAGCAGCTTCTGACCCAAGATCTCGCAAGGACCTTGGAAAAAAACTATCCATGGATATTTTAGTGTACATTTTTTTTAGAGGAAAAAACCCCCAGGCATACATATGTTGTCATTGTCTGTGTTAGTTAGGAATATATTAAATGCAATCTAAGATCTTTATATAGATGTGGGAGCTTATTGGGAGGAAGCTGTGGGCATTATTATTTATAGCTCACATAATTAGATAGTGCTTAAAACAGAGTAGATGCTCAATAATGTTCAGAAATGCCACTAAAATGATTTTTTGATGTCAGCTACATATTTGGAATCTTATTATATAATTCCAAATAGGTAGTGAACTTTGCAAATTTTATCATATTGCTGAGGATGGAGTATGAGGCAGACAGTATGCTAACTGTATTATATACATTCTCTTTCTCAATATTCACACTACCTATGAAACAGAAACTGTTCTTAAAATTTGAAAAAGGAGAAAAACTGGGTCTAAAGAAGTTAAATAGTTTGTTTCAGCTCACAAATTGCTAAATAATAAAGCCAATTTATGATCCTTCTGTCTCATTCTTAACGTCATGAATGCTATAGATTCTTAAGTAGCTGGAAAATTTATATTCTAAAAATTGATATTTGTATTGGTTTAAAAATATAAATGGGGACTAATATATCTTAATTTTAACATTAGAGGCAATATATCGATTTATCATCCAGATGCTTTGCTACTCTTACCTTTGTTTTAAATTTACTTAGATTTTTTTAATGTACCTGACATCATCAGATGAGAACAAAGAGAGACATTAATTTTATGACTGTTTTATCTTGTGTATGGTGCCAGGACTCCTAGCTCTGTGGAACCAGTCCCACTGGAGTCAATGACTTGTCACAAGCACACTGTTCTCGGGTACACAGCATACAAGTACATGTGTATACGTAAATGGAGAAAAAAGGTTGTGAGATATTTGTAGACTGTGAAGATGTGTTGCTGTGATTGATGCAGTAAAAAGCTAAACATCCAATAGCTAGACAGGAGAGATAGGTGGGACTTCCAGGCAGAGAGAGGAAGAGAATAATCGAGGCACGGGAGGTGCCAGGAGACATGGGGAGTAAACAGAAGGTACAAGAAGGAAGAGAGGTAACACCGTGTGCTAGAATGTAGATTAATATAAATCATTTAACTTAAGTTATAAGAGCTAGTTAGGAACAAGCCTAAGCTATAGGCTGAACTTTCATAGTTAATAAGAAGTCTCTGTGTCATTATTTGGGATCTGGCTGATGGGATAGAAAAAGATTTAATACACAAAAATATTCAGGTTTATATAAGATTTAATGCATTTAAGTCCATTTAATACTTTTTATATGATATACTTTTTACTTTTAAATATGATTATAAAGTACTAAAAATTTGCTACAATTGCTCTAAAAGGTTAAAACATTTAGAAGACTTGAGATGAGTTTTCTGTACACTCAGTTTTAATGAGCTAAGAAAGGGTGCTTTTCCTTACAATAAATTATTTCCTTCCTAATTGGTCAACACAGGACAAACACATCATTATACATACAGGAATATTACTATAGTATAAAGTTGTACACAACTGTACTGTACGGTTTAGCTTTTATCAAATTGACACAAACCCGCACACATTTGTGAAGAGGGAATCTCAGTTGAGGAACTGCCTCCATCAGATTGACTTGCAGGCCAGTTTGTGGGGGTATTTTCTTGATGAGTGATTGATGTGGGAGGGTCCAACTCATTGTGGGCAGTTCAGTCTTTTGGCAGGTGGTTCCGGGTTCTATAATAAAGCAAGCTGAGTAAGCCAGTAGCAAGCATTCCTCCATGGTTTCTGCTTTAGTTCCTGCCCTTTTCTCTCAAAATTTCTTTTGGTTTTGGTGTTTATTCAGTAGAAACTTAACTAGAATAGCAAACTAGACCCATCTGGAGTACTCAAGGTAGTTTGTTTCTGTATGTGCCAGAATTACCTTGTCGTGGATTTTTTTCTGTCTTTTGCAGAGCCTCCCTGCCAGGCCACCTTTATGGAGTCTCTTCAGAAGTTCCATTGATAGAAGTGATTATGAAATTTTTTCTACTCTGAAAGTTTTATTGCTGATAAAGAATTATATTTTTCTCTTCTGCAATGCAAGAGAGTCTTTAATCTCAAAGTGATAAATGAATTGCATTATTCAGAACCTCTTTAAAGTGTGTCCGTGCCCAAAGCCTATTCAAAACCTCTAGGCTTCTCAGCTAATGTAAGGTTAGAGTTGCCCAAGCAGAGAGCAGAGATCAAAGGCATCTTGTGACATCAGGGATCAATCTAGCAAACCATAGTGGCTGCTGAAACAGAACACTGCCAGCTGCTGACCCAACACTGGGAGGTTCAGAGTTATTTCACAGCAGGCTCAAGTGAATTTTTCCTTGTTGATGCGTGGCACTCTCTGTGACTCAAACACGGTGACAAATGCCAAAAGGGAACTACTCTGTCAGGATTTGGCTGGTGAATTATGGGGCAGGCTGGTGTGTGCCTGCTTAGAAGACTCAGGGTAGGTGGAATAGAATAGAATATCATTACCGGTTCAAGCTAATTTACAGTATTACCAAGTCATATGTTAGGGCTCAAGAGCATGACTGTCAGTCTCCTTTAGGAAAAGATGTAGATAGGTGTGAAAAATATGTAGACAGAATTTAAGAATACCCACTTAAAGAAAAGAGAGTTGAAATGAGTAATTATGGAAATTGAACAAGTTAATATTAGAATAAGCAAGAAATAAACCAAGAATAAGCAAGAAAGAGGAAAATGAGTTGGTTAGAGCTATGTTTTCTTACTATATTCTATGACCCTTTGGTGTGGATATTTATGGAAATGAGGTCTAACATGTCTCAGGTTCAGTTGTATGCTGAGATTTTTATGTTAAAATCAGAGCTTTCTGTTGGGGAGATGGTCAGTGAATAAAAGTACCTGTTGTTCTTGCAAAGGACCTGGGTTCAATTCCTAGCACCCACATTGTGGATTACAACAAACCATAACTTCAGTTCCAGGGGATCTGTTGACCTCTTCTGGCCTCTACAGGTACCTTGGTTATACATGCTTAGCATAAATAAATGCAGGAAAAGTGGTCATAGATTTAAAACCAAATTAAAAAAAAAATCTCACCTTTCCAGATGGGTTAGATAAGTGAGATCCCAGAGCTCGAGCAAGACTTTCTGGAGCATTGGAAGGGAACTTTAAGTGGTCACATATTAAGGATGATATAAAATACATGTTAGGATTTTTGTCTGGTATCTTAAATTCTTTAAAAGTGGTACTCATTCATGTCTTAGGGGTTATAAAAGAAAGTACTATAGTCTTTCTTCCTGTCTCAGTCACCTAATTAACTTTTTACAGATAAAAGACTCCTTAATATATCCCTCTGGATATATTCTCCATACCATTGCCTCACAAGAGAGTGTACTACACTTTGTCTAGATCAACTATTAAGAAACATCAGTTGATTGTCTGAAAGAAGAACATGACCTTGAGAATATAGAGAATGAAAAACCAACACATGAACAAAACCTTAGTCATGTGAACATAAATAAATATTAAAAAGAACACAAGGCCCAGAATGAACTATGTGACAAAGGACGTATAGGACTGACTGACCCTCTGTATCTCACTTTGTTGTTTGACTATGTCGCCCAGTTTTAATAAAATAAAAAATTATTACACTTATATGATGAATGTATAAAAGAGGGAAATATAACAGCCTACTAATATTGTCAACTTCAATTCTGTTATAAGTTTCTTTATTAGAGTGGAATATTCTCATGACCATAGGCATATTTGACCTTGGGGCAGATGATACAGAAATTATTATGGTTTGGATGTCCCACAGATAACCAATCTAAGCCCCTAACTAGTGTTGTTTTTTTTAAAGGGGAGGTTCTGGAGATGTTAGGAGATGCGATCTAGATGAAATAACAGGTCCTAGTGGGGTATTGTCATTGCTGTCTTTCTGGTGTGATTTCAGCTTCTTGACTGTAGTGAGATGGAGGATGAAAAAGTTCCTCGTCCACATTCTCCACTGAACAGGCTGTCTTTTCAAGGCCTAACAGCCATGGGCTAAAACCTCAGAATCAGTAAGAAAAATAATTTCTTACCCTAAGTTATTTATCTCAGCTAATTTAGTCACAGTGCTGAAAATATAATAATATGGGACACTTAGTTTTGTTTAAACCTACTAAAGCACAGCATGGCTTACTTTTCTGATAGTGATGGACTTGCTCAGACTGCATATGTGTGCGTCTGTCTGTCTGTCTGTCTGTCTACCTCTCTCTCTCTCTCTCTCTCTCTCTCTCTCTCTCTCTCTCATCTATCTATCTATCTATCTATCTATCTATCTATCTATCTATCTATCTATCTATCTATCTATCATCTATCTATCTATCTATCTATCTATCTATCTATCTATCTAATCTATCAAAACATAGTATATAAAATATTTCTACATCTTTTCATCAAGCTAGATTAGCTTCTTGTTCTCCTCTTCCATGACGCTCTTCCATCAGACCTCAGGGAATTTATTCAGTCTGAAAACTACCGTGGCAGAAAGAGGATCAATTTCATCTCATACAGAGAAGTAACCTTAATACATTTTAATACATCTGGGCACATATCTGGCTGGGATGGCTTTATTCACAGTTTAAAAAATAGTTTTTTGATTCATGGTATATTTTGACCCAAAATAGACCTAATTATACATTCATTCATCTTAAAGGAATAAAGTAAACTTGTTGAAGAAAATTACCATCATTAGTTTTATATTTCCTATCCCCAAAGCAAATTCAGATACTCATGAATGCAACTTTAAGAAATATTCTTATCAAGAGCTAGGGATGCAGCTCAGTTGGTACAGTGTTTGCCGAGCATGCACAGAAACTTTCCATCCTGGAAGCCCTTCGATCCTCAGCATGGCTCAAACCTGGCACTGTGTTACAAGCCTGTTGTTCTAGCACCTAGTAGGTAGACACAGGAGGATCAAAAACTCCAGGACATCCTTGACTACGTAGTGAATTTGAGCTTGTACTAGGCTATATGAGATCTTACCTCAAAAAGAAAAACAAAAGAGATAATTAAAAAATGAAAATTATTTTTTAGGCTGTTGGACTAAGATCAAATGAAGAAATACCCTCTAATATTGTAATGAAAAAACGTGAATTAAGAACTATCAGCAAACAGCCAATGGGAAACCAAAGGTGGCAGAAGGATGGAAGTGGCAGTCAGAATAGAGCTGAGCTGTCCATGATTTGTCCCCAGTGCTTGAGAGCTGTGTTTCCTGGGCATGTTATCCCAGTTGCCCAAGGGTGACTCAGATGCTCTTAAAGAGCCTTCTGTGTGGGCAGCTTTCTGTTTGTACTGGGCATTTTCTTTTAGAGTCCTAGGGTACAGTTTTCACTACCCTGGATTGCATCCTTGAATTTCTTCATGAACATTTCAAAAAGGTTTGAAATATTCATTAGTGCTACAGAAAATAATTAGAATGTGGACATATTGTAATTACCATTTGAGGCTAGTATCTAATTTACAGTTTATCTACATTGAGACAACAAAGTGAGTCTTTCCCTCTGACCTTGGAAGTGCTCCCCCTCATCATCTGGAACCCAGTGTGTGACATTCTGTATATAGTATCACAACATGGTTATCAGCTTTAAGGGGAATTTGCCAGGGTTGTTTTGTATTAGGTATGTTGTCCTTTAGTATTTACTACTTAGAGTATAACCTGCAGGGAGATAATATTGCCATTACCCAGAAGCTTGTTATTACTGTAAGTCCATGTCTACCCTAAGACCTGTTAAATCAGAATTTGCATGTTAACATTATATGCAGGTACTTAGTAAGCATTTTGAAGTTTGAAGTAGTTCTATGGAGAATTGGAAGGAAGATGAGGGGATGACTCCTTGTCTGGGTAACCTGCCTGGCACTCATAAGATCCACTTTCTTAGAATGTATAACTACATCCTGATGTGTTTCTAGCAAAACACAAATCCTGTTAAAAGAATTCCTCCAAGCATGGATGTCCCATGTTTTCTGAATGCTGCCACTGCTTTTGTTGTTCTTGTAAACACAGCAATACCTTGGGAAGTCTGCTCCAGCAAAAGGACAGCTGCAACCCATGTCCCAACCCTTCAACCAATTGACTAAAGTACTGGTTTTCTTATATTTGGAAAAGATATACCGTAAAGGAAACTTTGATTGTGGTTTTTCTCAGACATTTGAGGTCATTCTAATGAATCCCAAGGAAGGAAACTACAGTCATCAGATGTAGATATTTGTTATGTAAGGTTGCTTTTTACCTGTTGGCCATTTTCAGCAAATGATTGCCACAGTGTGTGTGTTTGTGTGTGTGTGTGTGTGTGTGTGTGTGTGTGTGTGTGTGTGAGAGAGAGAGAGAGAGAGAGAGAGAGAGAGAGAAAGAGAGAGAGAGAGAGAGAGAGAGAGAGAGAGAGAGAGAGAGAAGAGAGAGAGAGAGAGAGAGAGAGAGAGAGAGAGAGAGAGAGAGAGAGAGAGAGAGAGAGAGAGAGAGAAACTGGGTCAGGATCATGGAAGTGCATATAAGATTAAAATTGTGTGTTAGCAGCTTAAGTTATAAAAGCTGATTACACAGGAAATCTAAGAAATGTTAGGTTAGCTGTTGCACTCTCTACTGTAGACCATGATTTCTGAGGCTCAAGGAGAAGAAATGGAGATAAGATGATAACCAATTTTTTATTCCCTTACATGGGCCTTTATTTTGACTCCTAAATAAACTATGTAAATATGCAATGTAAATTTTTGAAGTCATACAGAAGACTGGATGGATCAGCATCTTTTTCTCTATGTGTTATAACAATAATTGTTAAGAGCCCAGGGAAATCAGTGTATATTGCCATAGACAATGATTCAGAAGCCTAAGGTAGTACTTGAAAATACAATATTTGTTAAACTCTAGGTAATTGTGCTGTGAAGATTGTGTTTAGTGTTCCATTTTGAAGCAAACATATAAAAGTTTAAAACAGTATGATTTCAAGGATCTTAAGTTCTGTGGAACATCCAAGCATGTAAATGATATACCATACATTAATATTTTAGGTCTCTGATAGAGGCAAGCACAGAGGACTCTAGAATGATTGTTGCCAGAAAAAGGCATCAAATTATTTTGTGGTCATATCTCTCTGTGTTTTTGTGTGCTCTCAGCAAATTTGGAGGCTTTGTGTAAATTGGTGTGAATTTACCCCTTTGATGTCGTGCAATAATTCCTGACTGAGCCCTTGACTTATTTCCACATCTGCAGTATCTAAAGTCATCTGGTCTGCTTATTTCTACTCTGACAATTATACAAGGTCATGTGGTCTGTATCATAAATCCTATTGTTGAGAAATGATCTACTTAAAAGTCCCTATTTTCTTCTGATGGAAAATTTTCATATTAGTAGACTGTTAAGAACGAAATGGGCCTTGGAGAGCGGCAGCCTGGGTCTGGGATGCACATGTGTATGTTTGGGTGTATGGATATGCATATGTGTGTGTGTGCCTTATCCATAAGTAGGAATGAAGATCCCAAAGCTTGTTGTAATCCCACCAGTAGTCACTTCTTTTTTACTTTATTGGAGGCTGAGTATTAGGTTTAGAAATTAAGTAGGAAATAGAGTGGGTGAGTAGTGGATCACGATATTAACCACTGCTGATAGTTTACAGTAGCTATAAGTTTGAAATGATGCTATAATGCAGAGAAATATTGGACAAGAAGAGACAAAATAATGAAAAGAAATGAAGCTCTAACAAATAGTTGATCATGCCTTAATGAGCAGTAAGAATTGATGAGGTGAAAAATGTTGGCCTGCTCAAAAAGTTGTGTCCCTGGCTTTAAAAATAATCAGATAGCAAATCCATTCTACATTTTAGTGATAATTAGCATATTAGTGTTTTCTTCAATTCTTATAAAATGGTATTTCCTTACAATTTTGTCTTATACAAGGATTGACTGAAGGGAGATTATTGCTCCAAGGTAAAACAGCTTATTTTTGAATTTTCACATTTAAAAACTGAAATAGAATTACAGCCTTTTATTCCATCCCTTTCTTCCCCTAGTCCCTCCCAGTTGTCCACTCTCAGACTCCTCCTATGTTTCTGATTACTCTCAGGTAGATAGCCTTTTTTTCTTTGATTATCATTGTTACATACTTATGTATGCACAAATATATAGATATACACATACAAATATATATATATATATATAAAACTTGCTGAATTGTATACATTTTTTGTTGGTTGGATGTATATGGTCTCTGAGTTTGGACACCTGTGGGAGAGGCTAATTTCCCCATTTCCAGTAGTCATATTTGTCTGTAATTCCTTGTTTGGTTTTTGGATCCTGTGAAATCCACCCCACCCCCCACTACGTTAACATGTCCATTTGATATTGCCATCTTTGCTGTCTTATTTATGCAGACATTTCGAGGAAAGACTGTTTAATGGAGGATTTCCTGGTGTTCTGGCTCTTACAATCTTTCTGCCCCCTTTTCTAAGATGTTCCATGAGTCACAGATGCAGGAGTTTTGATGTAGATGAATCTGTTGGTGCTAGGCTTCCCATGATCCTTTGCTCTCTGCATTGTGTCCTGTGGTGGTTTTCTGTGGAGGTCTCCATTTGTTGTAAAGTAGGGCGTCTTTGATGAAGCATGGTAGCTACACTTATCTGGAAAACACCCGTTTAATCTTTTTCTTCCTCCTCCTCCTCTTCTTCATTTGAGTCTCACTATATAACACAGGCTGGTATCTAAATCATGATCTCACTGCTTCAAGATTGGGATAACAGGAATACATCACCATGCCTGGCTACAAAACTGGTTCCTGACCATGGTTTTAATTCATGCTTTTCTGGATAGCTATACCCTTATCAATGAGCTACAGCAATGGGAAGGTTATTAATGTCATCATTTAGTAAGATGAGATACAGTAATAGAGATCTTTGATCTTTTGAATGGGTTACATGTTATAAAACACAAAATTCTTTCACTTTTCGATTTATACTTATTTTGATGAGCTACTTAGCTTGTATCCTACATATGGATTCAGGGAGCAAAAGCCAAGAAGGATAGAACATTTCTTCTGTGACCTCTGTCTTCTATACAAAAATGCTTGCTTTTGGTGGGTATGTTGTCCAGGAGTTGAAGCTGAGTTCTTGGATGATTTCATCCTTATTGACTACAGATGTTCCTGGATGTCTACACTTTAAACGTTGCTGATAAAAGTATCCAACAAGAACTCACAGGAATTCTAGGATACTTTAGAATGTCTTTATTTCTGAAGTGAGATTAATGTGCCTGTCTTGAGATTTCATTTGCAACAACGGTCATGATTTTTGTCCCTTATATATGCTGCTACAAAAGATGAAATATATAACACAAATTTTATGAGCAATTAATCTCACCTGCTCCATAACATCTCTTTGAATTCTCCCACATTTGAAATCATAGAACCTGTACAAGGACATTACTAGGTCTCTAGCATGTGTTGTTTTAGCTCTCAAGAAGGTCAGTCACCATTTTAACAGGAACATGACTGATAGTGATGTTTAAAAGCTCCGGGGAGAGAACTGCATGGCCTTCTGATTTGTTTGTCAAGCTTGTCTGAGATGACGTGCAATTCTGTTTGCTTTTATGTGAAAGAACACAGCACAGCTGGAATTCAAGTGAACTCGAGTGAAATGTTTCTTGATTTGTTTTTCTTCCTTGCACTTTAAAATGGACAAAGCCATTTCTTTATAGTATTGTCAGGATTTGAGAGCTCAAAAATGTAAAATGCAGGTGGTAGTGGGGAATGCCTGTGTATTAAACTATCTATTGAGCAGCATCTCAGTCTTCTGTACAACTTCTTGTAGGAAATGTGACAGTCTTGAATTTCTTTCTTTCAGAAACAGGATTTATCTTCAAAGCAAAAAATTTCATTCCAAATCCATGGCAAGATATGGGATTATACAAATCTAGGCTGCATGAAGATAATTCAAGAGCTGCAGAAAAATAAAACCAATCAGTCATATTTAAACAACACACAAAAGTTTGCAGTCTATCAATGAACACTGATTAATTGTGTATCAGTGCTAACCTTAGGAGATCAAAGCATCGATACTCTGTAGTGTGTGTAATAGAATTTGCCAGGACTATTGAAAACCACCTCTTCACCATTTCCTGTGATCTGTACAATTAACCACATGACATGTTTGATTGCCTGAGTGCCAGCCTGGAACACTGAATCTCACAGTTCGTTAGCATGAATTGTTAGATGTTCCAACTCTAACATCGCAGGCATGGTGGTGTTTGAAACAACAACTTTAGGAGAGTAGTAGATTAAGCAAGCAATGGAATTTTAAATCTTTTCTAATTAAAAATATCATGGGTTATATAATATACCTTGATTTGCTTAAGAACCCTGTTAATACAATTTTTGATTTTAATACAAATTTTGATGTATGACAAATATTCTTTTTTTATTTTATTTTTTTTTTATTCATTTTATATACCAACCACAGATCCCCGTCTCATCTTTCCTCCTGCTCGCCCCAGCCTCCACCCTGGCCCATCCCCCCACCCCCTCCTCCAAAAGGGTTAGACCCCCATGGGGAGTAAGCAAAGCCTGGTACATTCAGTTGATGTAGGACCAAGCCCCTCCCTCTGCATCAAGGGTGAGCAAGGAGTCTGACCATAGGTAATAGGCTCTACTGCCTGTAACTATTCATTGTCTAGTAATAAAGAACAACTTTACATTTTCCATGTTACATATGGGTATATGAGGAAAAAAACCCACAAACCTTATTCTAGGAAAGGATGTGTCATAATCACTTTTATTATGTTAAATATCTTGACAAAAGCAGCTGAAGGAAGGAAGAGACCATTTTCAATCTCTCTGTGAGAATATAGTCCACTGTGGCAGGAAAGTCATGTTGGCAGGTGCTTTAGGTAGCTTGTCATGTTGAGTATACCATCAGGGGAAGGATGCATGCTAGTGTTCAGTTTACTTTCTCTCTTTTTAAAGTTTTGTCCAGGACCTTAGCCCATGGGGCGGTGCTACCCATGGTTAAAGTGGATCTTTCCATCTCAACCTGAAGTAGATAATGTTTCATTGGGACACCAAGATGTTAATCTAATTGAGAAAATTCCTCACAGACATGTGCAGAGGCTCACCTAAATGAGGGAATTCTTCACAGGTATGCCAGGCGGCTTGTTCTCTTAGGTAACTATAGGTCCTGTCAAGTTGACAATTAACATTGACCACCAAAGAGTGAGATCAACAGTTAGTTGTTAAGTTCTATTTCATAGGAGAATTGGGCATATTCATCATAGTAGGCTGCTTATCTTAGTCCTTTCTTTTGATCACAAAGCTCTGGGATCATCAAAATGGGACTAAAGCCAGACACAACTGAAGAATAGTTTTGAAAAGAAAGAAAGATCTTAGAGTTATATTCTGAATTTCCTGTTCACTGAAACAGTCTTAACCACAGCGAAGGCCGATAGCAGCTATTATTGAATTCTATATGGTCAGAGAACAACTAATTTCTATTTTTCTGTTTTGGTGCCAGCAGTAATAGTACTTTCTGTAGCGTTGACTCTGTGTTACTCACTGTGTAAGTGCTCCATAAAGTTATTCTCCCATCTGGAAATCCAAAGATCTACATAAATATTATGCTCTTCATTTCAATAAGGAGAAAAGTGAATGGTTGGATGAACAGGCTCCTTGCTAATAGGTCATGGGTCATTTTTGTCCCTTGTCCATCTTGTTTTACAGCCCATGTAAACCATGTTAAGGAGTCAGTACAATTTGTAGGTGTCTATAATATGACCCCATCTTGATGCATATATATGACATTTTTTGTGTATGATAAAAAAATCTTCCTATTTAAAATTCAGTGTCATGCATCATTAGTTTTTTTTTTTCAATAGATGCTTCACTTATTTTAAAAGCAGCAAAGGATACAAATGGTGAGGCAAATGGTTGTTGCTCATGTAATTATTCTTTGTGATTTCAAACAGTTTTTACTACCCTGGTCGTATTTATGGATATAAGGAAAAAATTCTGAGACTCGATGTGATAGGTCTGAAATATGCTGATCATTTATCCTGTGAATATGCATCTACTCTATACATAGTAACAGTAAAGGAGCCTTCACCACAAAGTCTATCAATATGCAGTTGTCAGTCTGTGAGTTAATTACAATTAATGCAGTTGGCAAGGCGGAGCTCGAATGCGTATTAACAATAGTTTGCATTCTCTTACCATGACATTTAAGCTATCATAGAATGTGTAAAGAGTACACATTAAAAGTAATGAATCCCCTTTCAGCTAAATAATATTGACATAATGATGATGTGTTTCCCTTCTCCCTTTTCCCGAAGCGCTTACATTACTTCTCTTTTATTTTAAAACTAAGTAAGGCAAAACAAAGAAAACAACTTTCAAGGACTAAGAAGACTATTGACTCAGTTTCCAAAAGGCTGCATTGCATGGGGTTGTTAAAACATCCTGTAGAAAAAAAATCTCCCTTGCTACCTTTGTCTTAGATTCATCAGTGCAAGGACTTTGCTTTTGCCGTCGACAGCCCAAAGTACATAAAAGAAAAACAATTTTAGTCGCATGTTAAAAGAGAAGTGATCAGAAACAATTGGCACACCCTGACAAGTGTTTGCCTTTGTAATTGGGTTTCTATTTGGTAACTGTATCCCTGGAATGTGAAGATTTACTGGATATTTATGTGGTATCTTAAATATAGGGCAGTTCTGCCAAATGACACAGAGGTGGGTGACTAGGATTTCAAGTAAGAATACTTACTTGAAAAATCCTAGAAATCCCCAAATCTATCTCAGATCAGTTTATTTTTGTAAATGCCTTTATCATTTAGTTTCTTTCTGTTGTTTGAAAAAAAAAAAAAAAAGACCATGCCAGGTTCTGCAGTGTTTTAGGTCTTTTTGGTGCCTCAGAACAAAGAATTGCTTTTTTTTTTTTTGAGCGGAGGACCGAACCCAGGGCCTTGTGCTTGGTAGGCGAGCGCTCTACATGGAGCTAAATCCCCAACCCTGGAATTGCACCATTCTTAAGAAGCCCCTGACACCGATATTATTCAAGCTACTAGTTCTTTCTACATTCTCCTCTGTGATATTGTTGTTGTTTATTTCTGATTTGACTTACCAATGAGTAGTTTCTCAGAAGAAAGTTAGAAGATTAAATTAATGGGTGATCTGTTTACTCTCTGAGCACTGCCCACTGTATAGGTTTCTGACAGTCTCATTCAGAACAGCATGCTTTCCTGGTCATGACTAGGCAGGAGCAAGCAGTTGATTGCCATTGACATGAAGATCTTTGCATAGAAGTGTAGGGTGGCCCAACTTCTCTGCTATCTTTTGGCTACTGAGTTTTGTGTCATGACAACTTGTCACTGCAATGTGTTCCCTTTGCCCTGAACTGTCACATTTCCCCCACGTTGCTTACCACCATGGCAGAATACTTTAAGTACTTTCTAACATTTTTCTTTGACACATGGCAGAATGGATCCGACATTCTTTAAGAAGCAGAACACTCAGTTCATGTTCTTATTTTCTTTTCTTTTCTCTCATTATTACATTTTGGTAATCGGCTGAATATGAAAAAATATATAGAAGTCTAAGGCTAATGATTAAAACACTTTAAACCTCTTCTCATTGAAAGAAGGAAATTGTATGCTTGATCTGTCTTTTAGTCCTATGATTAAATCTTTTTATTTGAATTATTGTAACAATGTACTCATAAGAATTATTCCCTCTTTTCACTCTTAAGACCACTTTACAATTAAACCTATTGCATTATACCAAGATTTCCCATTAAGGGACATAATTTATTCTTCTCTCCTATTCATAATATATTTCAACATAATTCTTGAAACTAAATTAATTGCATTTTCATGTAGTCAAATGTTTTTGAAAGGATCCATGTATGGCAAAGTAGATAATTTTGATTCCTAACAATTTTGAAAAACATAATGGAAAAATATTTTGTGTGGTGAATAAGTTTGTGAAAGTAAGGTTGTTTTTGTGTCTGTATGAAGGTTAGAGGATATCCATGGATATCATTTTTGTGGTTGTTTTTCAAGACTTGATTTCTCTGTATAGCCTTGACTGTTTTATAACTCTGTAGAACAGGCCTTGAACTCAGTGATCCACCTACCTTTGCCTCCTGAGTGTTGGGACTAAAGTCATGTGCCACCATTGCTTTGCCTGGATATATTCTTAAAGCTTTGTTTGTCATTTTTCTTACCAAGTAGGGTAGTGTGGGTTGCCAGAAACCAGAAGGTTTCTCAAACAGATAATGATATTACTAAATACTATTTGTCTTTCTCAAAATGATACCTAGCTTTTCTAAAACAAAACTTCTGGAAATTTACCTTCTCTTTTCCATGATCCATGGAAATTATTCCCTCTCTGTGTGTTAATATTTATTGATTAGAAACTGTAAGATCTTGCCAAATAATATTTGTGCTTGACTCAAAGCATGACATTTTCCCATCATTGTGGTAGGATCTGTGCTGCATGGTCTAGAATGTATTATGTTTTTTTTTTTCGTTTTTGTTTTGGTTAGGTTACATCTAGTAGGAGAACAATTAAGAAACACACAAAGGCAATTTTTTTTATTGTTTTTGTCTTCATTTGTAAGATTTATGCACATGCATAGGCAATGTTCTAACATTTAGAAGTAAATCTCCAACATGGGCTTTTCTTTTTTTTTCATTCTCTTTTTTTTTAGTGGGAATAAAATCAAAACTTTTAGCTGTAGGACTTAATATTTTAATCTAACACTAAGATATATTCAGACTGTTAGATCATTAGTCTTAAAGACCTCATGAATTACCTCTATTTTAGTCAGCAAGAGTGAGAGATTCAGATTAGTTATGGCTAATTTGACAATTCAAAATCAGGTAGAAAAAAACAAACACCTGATTCTGGGCTAATGGTCTGTATATATAGTCTGCGTTTTTCTTTCTATTTTTTTCTATGATGATATTTTATGATGATTGTCATGTTGTTTTGAGAATGTAAAATTCAACTTAATATATATTTGTTTGTACAGTAATAGATAAAATAGGCAATGTAGCATAAATATAGAGGGATCCTGAGCTCAGTTTGTCGTTGGAGCCTTTGAGAGTTTAGAGCAGCCCTATTGGTGAAATTACTAAGGTCACTTCACGTAGTTAAAAGGGAGATTTATTTAACAGCGTAACTTACAAATGAAGGGATAGGTAGGTGGCGGGTTCTGGGAAAGACGCAGCGTAGTCAGGCCATGTTCTCTGGAGAACTCTCTTTGGTCTACCTCTAGGGCCCAGGGTCCAAAACAGGAAGAGAGCACAGTGCATCCTGATCTTGGGTCTTCAGGGCTCTCCCTTGGCCCTGCCTGGCAGGCGTGATAGTTACCGAAGCCTTAATGGGGGTTGGAACTTCCAGACCAAAGCTGGAATGGCTACCCACTACACAGCCCAGATACACTGTGCCTCTATTTTTCTCTAAGGAATTTTTAGCAAATTGGTCTCTATTCACTTCTACCGAGCTTTAGCAAATGCTAAACCTAGCTGGAAGGTGAAGGCTGGTGGTAGGTAGTTCATGGTGACCATTTGAATTATCTTCCAGACTTAGTGTGGAAAATGATGTTTCTGTTACTATTTTTTTTGTTTGCATGAACTATTCTGAAAGGATAGGTGGATTGGAGAAAAAGAAAAGGAAAAAGGAGAGAAGAGACAGAGAAAGAAAAAAGCAGACAAGTTTTCTGTAAGAGGTTTTGTTCACATAGAAGCTGAAGATAGAATAAAGGAAGAGCTAAATGATTAACTTCAGGCATTGTGAGGTCTTGAATGACTGTCACTGTTTTGTCCACTGTGTAGCTAAGGGCAGTCAGCTATTGATTAAGTGGCAATGCGCAGAAGGATTATAACGTGGTCTTGACATACATAGGCGTTCACTGCCCTTATTGCTACAGTGTGAATGAAGATTAAGACCTGCTTGAAAACTTGCAAATCAAAACAGTTTTCATTTAGAGCTTTAGAAAACATCGCTGACATATGGAATATTATTTATCCTCAGTAGGAACTATTTCATTTTGGATTGGCTTTTATTTATTCTTTCTTACTGATGTCTAAGGAATATTGGTAAGACAATGCCTTTCCTTTCAACCCTTTGGCTTGCAATGCTTCTCTCCCCTGAAATCCAGTGCAGGTTCCCTCTATGAGACTTGCCTCTGTCATTCCCAACTGTTGCCTATTCTCAGAGAGTTAAACATGACTTTAGACCTTAGAAAAGTGATTGTAGCTATAACTTAGTGCTGTGACATTAAAAAAAGAACCACAGAAAGAAGGCCGGTGCAATTATCTTGTAGGCATATAGGAGGAGAGGCAGCCACCAAGTGAGTGTGATGTCTGACTGAGCTATAAATCAGCAGAGCATGACAGGCCAATTCCCATTATCAAGAACCTCATGGGGCATCACAGTTTCATTGTACTGGAATTTTGTTATTTTCAGAACCCTGTTAAAATGATCTAGTCTTCAGGAATACAGATGACACATAGCATCTGTTCCTCTGGAGGGCATAAGAAAGTAGAAAAGACCTACCTTCTTAGAAGTAATGAAAAAGTACAGCAAGGGTGTTAGGTAGCAGATCAGTATAAAAAAATCAACTACTTTCTTATGCCCTGACAATAACCCAAATATAAAATGGAATAGAAAACGGATTCCATTTAAAATTGCAAAAAAAATCTATGCCTAATAATGTTCTTCACAAAAAGTGCACATGCTTGAAGAAGAGTTTTCCAATAACAAAGCAAGCTGTAAATTAATGTACTCACACAATACATTTACATTCAGAATCACCCACAGAAGCATGCTATTTAATTTCAATACGTTTATGTAAAAATCATAAAAGCAGGCTAGAAGAGTATATGCCAAATCCAATCTACTCCAGAAACTGGGATTGAGGCTGGTATTGAAATGATAGTCAATGGACATTTTAGTTTTATTTTTATACTGAAAAAAGAATTTAGTGTCATTCTTCATGTTCATTTTTTTAGAAAATAATTTATTTACATATTTCTAATTTATTGCAGTTTTTCACCCAGAGAAAGTAACAGAATATGCATAAATAGGTCAGAACACCAATTTTTACAGGTATTTCTTACATTTTTTTTCATTTTTTAAAAATTCCAAATATTAGATCTTATTATCTCAGAAATAAAAAGAATGTAATCAGAGAAATTTAGTCAGAAAGTATTAGAGAGTAAAGTTATGGTGCTAGACAGAGGCCAAAAGAGCCAGACAGTACGACAGGGTAGACAAGCAAGACAAAGCAATACTGATCCAGACACATCAAGCCAGCATCCAAGTGCATTGCCGCTCCCCTGGGAAATGTATTTCAAAGTGGTTAGTATGGAGTAGCGTTCCCTTCTTTTTGGCTGCCCTTTTCACCCCTACAACTTCCAGATTTAAAAAGATGCCCTCTCAGTCTTCCTTATCTCTATCTACAATGTTGGCCAACATGGTTTATGTGAGTATTGTTGCCTTTACTAGTTGACTAATTGGTAGTAAAAACTCTTAGTTCTGTTTATTCATGATTGCCTAACACCAGACTGGGCTGCATCTTACAGTTGATCTCCATTGCTGTGTGCCTGATAGAGGGCCCCATTGTTATCCAGGAAATATTGAGATCATGATAGACTTCTGTAAGCAGAAGCTGAGGGAGGGAAAGAGGCACCCAAACACTATTTCACTTGAGAAGTAGCAATACGAGAACGTAACTGTAGCTCGGCAACCTTGAAAAAGACAATATGTTAAAGGAAGGTAGCAGCAATCCTTTTTTTGTTGGACAGCTTTATGTAGGCATCAAAGCAATTAGATTCCTGGGAAGACAGAGATGAAGGTGAAATGCCCAGAATTGCAAGACCTCTTATCTGGTTAGTCAAAATATTAATGGAACTGTTTATGGCTGTGCAGTGAAAATGGGTTTTATTTCGATAATGTGGTGAGTCTCACAATTTGTCCTATCACTGTTATTCACTTCTACCCAGCCTTCCTCTCTCTCTTTCTCTCCCCCTCTTTTTCTCCCTCCCCCCTTTCACAGTGCCCCACATGGGTAACTCTCTAGCTGCATTTAGAACCCTGGAGACTCATCTAGAATGTTCTACTACTTACAGCTCCTAGCTTGCTCGATTTGTTTTTCCTGGAGTGGAGACTGAATATATTTTAAGAGAGTTGTGGTGGTATTTTATCTGTTTATCCCAATAAATCTTATCGGTGGATCAGAGGAAAAAGCCAGCCACTATAGTAAACACAGAGGTCAGGCAGTGGTAGCACATGCCTTTAATCCTAGCATTCGGGAGGCAGAGATCCATTAGGATCTCTGTGAGTTCAAGGCCATACTGGGAACAGAGCCAGGCATGGTGACACATGCCTTTAATCCTAGACTAACCATAGAAGTCTGGAGGTCTGTACAGACAGACAGGAAGTGATGTAGCTGGGCGAAGAGAGGAAATGAGTTGGCAGAACAGAAAGGCATATAGGCATGGGTATACAGGAAGTAGCTCTCTGGAGGCTGAGGGTTGTTAAGATTCAGTTGGCTGTGGCTTTTCCTATTCCTCTGACCTCTCAGTTTTAACCCCAATATCTGGCTCCAGGTTTTTATATTTTATTAATATGATCATTTAGCAATTTGTCTTACACAGAGTTATTAGAATGATGAGTTCATCCATACAGAATCAAAAGCCTTAGATACCACATTTTCATTTCTTTAGTTAGGAGTAAAACACTGGCGTGCTAAGTGAGTGTTACAGTAATTCCCACAACCCTTCTGTTCAGACAAATTTTAAATATGAAATGGATAAATCTTTTCTATAGAACACAGACTTTAAAAAATCAATAGTCAGTTTGCTTTTACCTATGCTACACAAATAAAGCTGGAAGTTTTCACTTTTCTTTATAAGACCTTTTCTTTTTTTTTTTTTAAGACACAAATTGTATTTCTAAAGCTGGTCTTTGGGACTGTAGTGAAAAAGAGGCTTCCAATGCACTCCAAAACGCTTTCATTTCTCCGATTTCCAATTTTGTATGGAAGAGTGCCTTGAAGTGGATGGTTTGTAGTTGCTAATCATGAGCTAGGGACCAGGTCCTTGAGTGGCCTGGATAGGTGGTGAAGGCTGCAGCACTGGCCATATACTGCTGGAGAAATTTTGGAGCAGCAAGTCAGGACTCTCCAGATACAGAGGCTTCCTGTCAGTAAGTATTTATGAACTCATTTTTAGATTTGGTGCTAGTATTTTAAAGAAATAAAGGCAAATGTCTAGTTGGTATCCATGGGAGGCCTACCCTTTTCTGAATAGAAATAGAGGAGGGATGGATTAGAGTGGGAAGGCACAAAGTGGGGGTAGAAGGGAGGGATGGGAAGGAGAGGAGGGAAGGGAAACTAGTCGGGATGTAAAATAAGTAAATATTAAAAAACAAACAAAAGAAATAAAGGCAAATCCCCAGAACATTGCTCCAAATATTCCATATGGATACAATTTTCATAATAGCAATTAAAATTAGAACTCATCTGAAGAATAAAAGCGTCTTATGCAGAGGAAAGATTTAACTGAATATCTAGCCATGAGTAAAATAGCAAGCACAAGATATTTAAATAAATCACCTTAAATTTTTTTGGTGCTGGTTTGGTCTTTGAGTGTGCTGTGTTGAGTAGAATCTCATTTGCACATTGGATAGTTATGCATGCACAGATTTATTCTCAGTCATTATTTCACGACACTGTCTTGGTGAGCCCAAGAGATATCCAAGAAAGAAATACTTCTTAAGGACCTCTAAGCCTAATACTGGGGGCACGAATGACTACAGGAAACACTAATGGTGTTAAGAGGAAGCCAGGACTCATAAGCCAAAATGAAACAAGCTATGAATTTGGGAGAGGGTGTATTGTTCAAGGAAGAAAATGATGAGAGAGGAAGACAAATGTGAATAGATTCCTAAGCTAGAGCTGGACTCTCTCGGCAGGTTTATGTGGCAGAGGTGATAGGAAGAGGGGGTGCACTCAGCAGTGGGGAAATGAGAGTTTAGGCGTGCACTCCCTCTTCCTTTATGGGTCTCTCTAGAGGCTATTTCTCAACCAATCGTGGTGACAATAACTCACCTGTCCAGCTCCAAGCCCAAGGTAAACAGACAATCAGTGGACTTGGGTTGCACCCTGGCTCCGCTCCTCTGCCTCCTTCTCAATAACTTTGGGTGTAGGATATCTGTCCACTTAGAAAAGAGCCTGAGAAAGGGGAAGGCAAGTCTAGACTACCGACTTTTTCTAGAAAAAAAAAATGGTACAAAATAGGCAATGCTACTGATTTTCAGACACTAGTAACCCTCAAATTAGTTCCAGCCCAGAGAGCACTATTTGATATCACTATTTGATGAATGTTTTGACACTTACATTATAGGATACCGTAACTGACCTCCTTCACCCTTTAAAGTCTTTGAGCAGCACCACAGTCCTCAACAATACAAACCACAGAAAGGGAGGGTCATTCCAGAGTCCTTTTCTTTCTTCATTTCGAAGAGTCATGTAGCCCAGCAACTCAACTCATAAATACTATTAATTTTCTTTTTATAATGACCTTGAAGTATACTTCTTTTTGCACCATATCTGGTCATACTGGTATATTAAATATTTCTTCACAAACCTAGAAGTAATATTGATGTTGAGTTAAATAAAAATCACAGCACTGAAGTTATTGAGAATGTGGATAATGTATCTGTCAGCTGTCAAGTGATAAGATTTTTTTCTGTGATATACATGTGTTTGGTGAATCAGCGAACACTCATATAAATGTTAACTGGTAATATGAATATATAAGCTTGCATGAGGGTATTGTAAATTCCAGCATTAAGAGTAATAAAATAATAGAGCTATCCAAGGACTAACTGATATTTGAATTTATGTAAATCTTCCAATCAAGTGAATTAATAGATGGCTTTCTGTAATATTTGTTAGTCAGTCAATTAGATTGAAAAGGCATTGGTCAAACAAAGCCTTGTGATTTCAATGATCACTAATATAAGGATTTATGGAATTGACGTCAAAAGTTGTATTAACACGGCTTTAGTTTTTGTGGAAGAAACTAGTAATTACCATTTTTCCTTATAATGGCATTCTATTTTTTATTTCATCAAAGTTATTTTTGCTTCAGTCACTGACCTAGGTTTATTATTGTTGTTGCTTCAATATTTATTGAGTTTTTTATATGGGCCAGGCCTGAGATAAGTCACATTGTGGATAGCATACTAAGATATGGTTTCTATTCTCCAATATAAACCTAAGGAAGCAAAACATTCCAAGGAGAAACAAGAGCATAATGCCTCTTACAAAGAAACTGTTCTTCACATGTATGAAAATCTTTCTGCAAAAGAAAAGACTAGACTCTTGTAAGTTATCGTGCTGTCTCACAGTGATGTCTGTCCATTCATTCTTCTACTGTGGTCACAGTCCTATTTTATAAATACAACATTTGGGCGAAAATTATAACCTTGTATAAAAGAGGCTTCTACAACTCCTCTGGTTAACATTTGTAGAAAATGTTAGAGAGAAAACAATTCAGAAAATTCGAACTAATATAAATACAATTATTTTAATCTATTGAGAAGAAAGAGAAAATGTGTGTTTTACAGCCATTTGGGGGGTAAACTGGTCATAAAGATATGAATGATTCTCTACATTCTCTATGATATGTTGTCAGGGACAAGGACAGAATCTCTCGTTAGTGGAAAAATACAGACCCCTGATAACACAGGGAACTAGATCAGCTTACAGTCAGGTTGCCTAGCCACAGGACATTGAGTCACAGCCCTTGACCCTTTCACCCTGTAAACATCCAATACAAACATCCTGTTAGCTTGCCCCGCCTTATGCAGATGACAGCTTCTTGCTCCCCGCACCCTGCAGGAACTATATAAACCTTTCTGGAAGGAAATAAAGTTGCACCTTGATCAGAATCTAGACTTGGTGTGTTTTCCTTTGTATCTCCTATTCCTACATTCCCTCTTTAAGGTGGTTGAGAACCCTTCGTAGCCCTGCAGGCGGGGCAATATGTCATGCTTTCTTTCTTCAAAGTCAGCACCTAGGTTGCTTTCTTTGTTTTGTTTTAACTGGGCTAGTTGGATGACACCTGTTCTCCATCATGATGATGGAGGGAGTCCTGCTTGTACTGGGCTATGACTAACCTTTTGCCAGTGGGCATGGCAATACCAAAAAGTGGCACTTCCCATTGTGTGTGTGTGTGTGTGTGTGTGTGTGTGTGTGTGTGTGTAGCATAAAGTATTACTCTTTGGCAATTGAGTAATTGCTATATATATCCTCGCAACTCTTACTCTTTTCCCAAAATGTTTTATGAATTCAACTTCTATAATTGTTCATATGATTATCTCAGTTTCAAGTACTGTGTGATTAATCGTTTGGTCTCTGCTCTAAGACATCTTCATTTGGTGCTAAGACAGCAAAACTAGTACAACCTAAAATTTTGCCTGGTGAAAGAAACATGTATTGTAATTGCCTACAATAATAAATGTTACTTTGTACAGACATATAATTTCTTAGAAAAACTGCACCATATAGTGATTTCTTCTTCAGAACATGTAACCACAGGCAGCTCTCTTCTAGGAGTCTATCCTTACTTTACAAATGGTCTTCTATGACCTGGTGCTTTAACTGAATCTTCCAGAAGCCAGTAGACATGATGTTCTGTGATAAAATCAACTTTTCTATGATGATACATGAAATAATAGGAAATGTTGGAATCTGACTCTTTACTTCTTTATGTTTAGACCAAAATATAGTTCTTCATCAGAAGCAAAGCTAATAGTATAGAATAAAAATAATAGTAAAGCAATAAAGCATTTAGTAAGCATGTCCATAGTGGGGTTGACAGAATGTCCATAGTAATGAAAAGTGCTCTTCCTTATGAAAAGTGCATATCACCTGCAATCAGACGGCTGGGAAGTTGTATAGGTTTTATTCCATATGTTTGCTAGATAGGACACTCAACAGTCATGGTGAACAAAAATGACTAGAAAACTTCTTTGGTTAATTCAATTCATTGGCTTTTCTCACATCACTTATAGTCATTCAAATATGCTCCCCTGATTCACTACTGAAGTAGTAGAGAAAGTGACTGATATCTGCAGGACATCTCACCTTTCTATTTGCTTGATAATCTAGTGAGTGTTTAGATGATTTACACACATACAAAACCAATACATGCTTACAATACAGTTGTTTTCGCTCTGTGGGGTCCATTTGCAAGATTCTTTCTTAAATCTTAATGTCACTAAACCACCATTACTTTCCAAGACAGTCCCTATCTATTCAGCTTGTGCCACGAATCTCTGATCCATATTTAAGATATCTTTTCTTTCAGAAGTGGGCAGTATTATTCACCATTCCTTTTTCTTTGTATTCTGATAGTTTCTTTTACAGTGTCCTCAGAATCATCCAGATTGAAGGATTTAGATATATGTTTTTTCTATTCCCATTGCCACTGTTCTAGAAGTGTTTTAATTTAGTGACTATAGTAATTTGTTGTTTGGTTTAATAATTGATATGTTGCTTGCTGAGTATAGGAAAGTAGGTGTTTTTAAATAGTTTCCTAAAGTTTTGAGATATATTTCTTTGAAAGGTAGCCACTCTACAGTTGTCCATGCTCTGATGGGTGACCCCATATCCATATGCATATGGACAACAGTGATTGAGTTCAGTGAGTTTAAGAAATAAATAAATAGAACATAAAAACAAAGACATGTCATTTATGACTGAGTGTTCCAAACTCTCTGTGCATTTTCCACCTGTGGCTCTTTGTATTAATTCTTGTCTATTACAAGAAGAAACTTTTCTTCTGAGGATGAGTGATACACTGAAACTCTTCCCTCAAAACTCTGGTATACAGGAAGAAGATGAGATGGGAGATTGTTAGAGCCAGAGGTGATAGATGACTCTAATGGACTGTGACTGAGTATCCCAACCCCATTCTAGGGAAAGTCCTCATCTCAGGAGTAGTTGGCCAACACAAAACATACTTCATAGTGTGAGTGAGTGTGTGTGTGTGTGTGTGTGTGTGTGTGTGTAGGGGTAGACTTTTTGCTTCCTTTTGGCATTTTTGTCTTATTGCTTCTTTTTATGATTTTTTAGCTTGTTTTTGTATTTTTTTAATGAAAGAGAGAGAGTGTGTATGTGCAAATGAGAAAGAGCATATGAAGAATGGGTGGATAGAAGGTGGGTAAGATCTGAAAGGAGTTGGGAAAGGGAAAACATGGCCAAATTATACTGTATGAAAAAAATTGAATAAATAGTTAAAACAACATGAAGTTACAAGGGGGATGCGTTGAGTTTCTGGGGAAAATTGAAGGTAGGGAGTGGGGAATTGATATGAACTAATACACTGCATATATGTATGAGATTTTCAAAGAATAAATTATATTTTATTTTAAAAGAATAAAATAGATTTATTTGACTTAAAAATCTGTTGAACTTTGTCTTACTTTTAAAATAATTTGAGAAAACTGACTTTTCTTTTGGACATCTTACAAAATGGAATTCAACTTCAGAATATCTTAGAAAATTTTGTCAGAATAAGCACAGCAAAATGCCCTCCATTTTCTTCAAGGATAAGTCATATGTCAAGTAAAATGTCTGAGTATATGACAACATCTTGTGGAGAGAGTTTGACCTGCAGTATGTATTGTGCTGTGGTCATGAGGAAATGTTCTACTTGGTATGAGTTTTCTTATTTGTCAAGAACATGACAGCTCCCACTTGTAAAACCCACTGGTTAGACTTGTAGTCTGAATAAATGGCATAAATAGTTTGAAGGCATTGCCCGCTCAGCTCAAATATGAATTCCAGCAAGATAAAAATGGAGACTTTTAATCAGATCTAGGATCCTCTGGTCCTAGCAATGTGTTTTCTGTTCATTGAGTTATGTAGCTGTTGGAGAATACCAACCTTGGAGAGAAGGGCTACCATTGCAAATACATTCTCTTTGGATAAGACTTTCCTTTATAAAACGTCTTGATAAACTGGGTGGGCTCACTGTTGTTAAATTATAAATTTCTTTAATTTTATAAGTACTAGTGGGCTCAAAAGATGCATTTTCAAAAGTGAAGTAAATTTAAACTAATAAAATCAGCTTGGCAATTCTATTTGACTTAGATATGTAGAAAATAGGATAAATAGCATACAATTTGTTCTGCTAAAATTATACATGTCCCTTAAATACAGACTGGCTCATAAGCAATTGGTAAATGGAGGGGAGGGGAGGCTACCAAAACATGGGAACTGTGTTATGCCTCAACAAGTTAATATTATGCACCCAAACTTCTTTTCACAGTCAAAACGGAAATCTCAGAAGTTAGAAACATTTTAATGAAGTAGCTAAATATTCTCTCTCTTGCCAGAAAGTATCTTTGTGTATAGTGGCTCTGAGAAACATGATCCTTTCCACGGTATGATGTGTATGTGGGTATAGGGGAGCAAAAACCACAGAAGCAACAGCCAGAAGTATAGTTCTTCCACAGTAAAACAACAATGAAAGATTTCTCTAGGTTGATTTTTTAAATTTTCGTATGATTGGCCTCTCTTAGAACTGAATCTGCATCTGCAAATCGATCTACTCAAATCAAATGATCTGCATCTCTAAATCGATCTACTCAAATCAAAAGGCATATGATTGCAAAGGAAAGACTGAAGATCATTTTCAAGAACAGAGCCTATGGAGTATTAATTTTGCTAGTAGATTTATTAGGAACATAGTTGGATGCCGGGTAGTGGTGGCGCATGCCTTTAATCCCAACACTTGCGAGGCAGAGGCAGGCGGATCTCTGTGAGTTCAAGGCCAGCCTGGACTACCAAGTGAGTTCCAGGAAAGGTGCAAAGCTACACAGAGAAACCCTGTCTCGAAAAACCAAAAAAAAAAAAAAAAAAAAAGGGGGGGGGGAAATCTAGTTGGATGGTTTTGTCTTCTTTTTATAGAGTTCTATGGGCTTTGCTTGATATGTAATTATCATGTTGACCTCAAAAGCTTTTCAGGAAGGTGTATGTGATGGCTAACTTTATGTTTCAAGTTGACCACTTTAAGGAATGCCTAAGTAACCAATAAGGCACTATTTTTATGGGTCTTTCAGAATAAGTATCTGAAGTGGTAAACTGAGTAAAACATGATTCTTCCTAGAAGGTGGGTATCTATTTGACTGAGTACTCATACAGAACAAAAAGGCAAGGAAGAGGGAACGTTGCTTTCTGTTCTGGAAAAGACATCTATTTTCTTGAGTCCTGCCATATTAGCACTATCACTTATCAGGCATTTGGACTGGATCTGAATTTCACCATCTGAACAATGTCATGTGATGGAACTTTTCAGTCTTTATAACAGCATGAGACAATTCTCATAATCTCTCTTTCACACACACACACACACACACACACACACACACACACACACACACACACACATCTGCAGAGATTTGTAGTATGGATACAAATCGACAGAGATTTGTAGTAAAGATACATTGATAGGGGTTTATCTTACAGAATATTATGTAGAAATAATGTGATTATGTGTGTGAAAGTACCTTATAAAGTTTCAATAATTTTATTTTCTTATTAAAACACAAGAACAATCTCACTTTTTAGAATTCTTTTTGTTAATACTTAGGATTCTGCCTTGTGGCATGAACTTTTGAATCCTTAAGTCTCACTCCTAGTGACACACCTTCTCCAACAAGGCCACACCTCCTAATCCTTCCCAAACAGTTGTGCCAAGTGGGGACCAAGCATTCAAATATGTGAGCCCATGGTGGTCATTCATATTAAAACTTCTACAGATAGCATACTGACCCTGCCCTTGGGGAACTCACAGCCATGTGAGGGAATTGGAAGTAAGATAATCACAAAAGCAAACATATAACTAAAATCCATGAAGGAAATAAACATGCAAAGCAAGAGCATATAATAAAGCTTCTTTATCTTTCCAAAGCATTGAGGGAAGTTCCTCTGAGGAAGGGCCATTTGAACAAGGTTAGTATGAAAGCATTAATTATTGAAGTGTGTGTGTGTGTGTGTGTGTGTGTGTGTGTGTGTTTATGTGTGACAAAGGATCATTACAAACAGGGAGACGATATGTACTGAAACACTACAGCAGAAAAGAGGACACATAATTGAAGATTTGAAAGGTTGATATGCTTTAGATCCCAGCAAGGGAAGAGAATGTCAGGTAGGGCTATCCTTTGAGCAGTCTTATAAAAATATTAAAGGAGAGTGCTTTCATGTGTTAGAAACCAATAACAAATACTAGTTATTATGACTGATATTGAATTATTGAGTTGGTCTATATAACATCACCCATTTCTGACAAGAAATTTATGTGATTCATGGTAATCCTGTTGTGTTTCAACATGAGAACAATGAAACTCACTGAAGAATTTTAAGGACATGAATAAATTTGCAAGTTACTTGTTGGTTGAGGAACATATTAGATAGAGGGAAGAGAAGTATTGCAGTCTGGGCAGGTGGCACCATGGTTTTCTTTCAGAGTGCCACATTATTCCTGTCTCTTGGCAAAGGATTGTGGCAGTGGAAATGCACAGATATAGGAATGTAAGATCTGGAATCAAATAGACAAGCTATATAGAATATAAAGATTGAATGGAAGCCAATAAACATCACATCTAGTTTCTTCCTTAAGAAAGAGATTGGTAATAGTGCTACTCATGGAGTTGGTCATTACATTTTGGTGAAAGAGTGAATTTGGTCTTAGATGTGCTTCTGAGTGGCCTTGGGGATTTCCAAGTGAAGACAATGAGTAGCAAGTTGGATAGGATACATGGCTCTGTACTTCAGAAAACAAAATGGACTGCTTTGGAGACAAGCAATTATGAAATCCAAATGTGCTCATTGAGCCCCTATACACTGATTAGCATACTTATGGAAAGAGCACAGATGGAAAAAATAATGCTGAGTTGTAGCTGACCTTCAAGGAACTTCTAGGAATTCAGCACAGGAAGGTCAGTGAGTCAGTGGAGAGAAGCTGGAGAAATACATGATATGACACAAAGCATTTGAAATTCTCCATTTCTTTCTTAAAAGTAGAACATCTTCAACATGGAAAGCAATGATTCAAATGAGAGGGACATTGTGAATCTTGTGAGAAAGTGGTACTTTTTAAAGCTGTTTAAACACAGTATTGGTCATAAAGACTATTTGACATTAGTTCCTGACACATGTAAGCATTCTCTACCTTAATGCATCTGTGAGAATTGTGCTCAGTAGGATGCCTTCTATTAAATGGGATTTTTCTTTCATGTGTTTTAGATAAAACAAGGCTATATGCCACTTTAGACAGTGCTTATTTTCTTAGGTTATTTATAATGCACTTGGATATATTTTATAATTTAAATGCTGAATTATAAGCTTCATTACTATTAATATAATGAATATTATAGAAGCAGGAAATCATGTACATAGATATAGCCAGAAACACACAAGAAAAATACTTACAGCTCCTGTCTTTGTGTGTTGAACTGATCATATGGAACACTACATATTTATAGCTCCCTTCTTCCAGGATCTACTACATGTTTCTCTTCCTGTGTCAGTGCCTCAACTGCTTGGAATTTTTTGTTGGAGCATTACACTCTTCATTTCTGGAATAATCCTTTGCTGGGCTAAAGGGTCTCATTAGTAACAGGTTTATTGAAGTAATTTTTAACTCAGAGGAGTCTACACATATTCCTGCTTCTCTCCAATATATAATAAAATCACAATTTCCTTTGATAATCAAGATATTTCTAAGATAATGGAGTAATATCCTAACTTCCTTTTTTGCTAACTCAGGCATAAAGAATCAAACTGGCCAGGAAGTGATGTCAGCCCCTCGCTATTGATAACAGAGGTTTTTATTACTTTTTCGAGGAAGTATTCCTTGCTTGTAAAACAAGATAACTAAAGCATCAGGCCATGGAGATGTTGGACATAGAAAGTCATTTTACCAGCAGATTTTTATTATTATAGATAATAGTAAAGTGGATAATTTTCATTTTCAGCATCTAATTTAGAGAAGCCGTGTGTTGTTTGCTGGCTTAAATTCCCCATTACATATTGGATAGCACTCACTGTGATATGATGGTATATTTTCCCAGATCATCACAGAAAAATATACTCATATTTGAGGCTGCTAGAAGAGCTATTAGCAAAGAACCTTTAGCTCTCAGCCCATGTCTAGGTTTACTGCTGCCCTATGATACTTCCTTTTCTGCAGTACTATCCTTTCTGCAGGTGCTATTGCATTTGGTTACTGGACAACATTAGATTACAAAGCTCCAGCTATCATCAGTCCCAACCAACTCTGGCTGGCTTTCTCTCTCTCTCTCTCTCTCTCTCTCTCTCTCTCTCTCTCTCTCTCTCTCTCTCTCTCTCTCTCCTCTCTCTCTTCCCCTTCCTCTTCCTCTTCCTCTTCTCTTACAAAGTTAGTTGAGGCTTCCTTGCATGGTAGACATACTTCTGTGTTTGTTCTGTTCTACTTCCTTTGTCTCTTTTGCAGAAGTTGAGTGACAGACTTCCTACATGCTAACCTCATCATAAGTTTTCTGAGAAACTGAGTATGCAATAGCCCCGTCCTGTAAAATATCCTGGCTGGCTACACAACACAATCCTCAGTCTGTCAATTTTTTTTCCATCAGACCTGCTTTTTGGGTTGACAGAGTAAACATGAAGAATTCAGTAGATGTGATCTTTCTTTCTTCATTTCCTGAATGAATGTTCCCATTTCTAAAGCAACTATGATAGCACAAAGGACATAAAGGATGCTCTAGGTCCATGTTTGCCAGTAATGGCAAATTCTTTGTAGGCAGGAGAGGCATGTTTGCATCTCTAGTATACAGTCATGTGTATAACAACATTTTGGTCAATGATGAGCCACTATATAATGACACTCTCATAAAACTATAATAGAGCTAAGTACTGTTTCTTAGTAGCATCATAACCTCACACTTCATCACTCATGGGTGTTTTGTTAGTGTTTTTGTGTGATAGCTGTTCCCCAAAGTAGTAGAAAATTACCTTTGTCACTCACCTTCAGCAAACTTTGATAACGGTCAGTCATTTTTAACTTAATTCAGATGGATTTCCAGATGATCATAATGATGAAAACAAAACAAATCGATGAAACAAGATGCTGTTCCCAGCCCCAACCCCAAAAAGAACAAAGAAATATGCTGATGTCTTAGTTGATTGGTGGGTTGGTGAAGCAAATCATAACTTCTACCTTTTTGAAATTTCTGCTGTGTGTAGGATTACTTTCATTAAAAGAAGACTGCCTTTAAAAAAGTAAAGCCGTCCTTTTGTTTTCTGGATAGTGGGTATGCTCCATTCTAAAACACTTGAACACACACATTAAAAAAGATGCTTTCCTTTCTCCTGAGTTTTTTCCAAGCCAAGCCTCAGGTAGCAATTTACCATCTGTGTGCACAGGTGTAGCTGAGTGTGGTATTCAGACAATTCCTCCCATAATGAGCTGCAGAGACACTTGGATATGTCTATCAATTTCTCTTAGGTTTCTGGTTATTCCTATCTATTGCTAGAAGGCAAAATCATCTTGTTATATTTATTAATTGCCTAGGCAGTGATTTAAGAATATATTCATGCCCTTTTCATGATTCCTATGAAATGATACATGATTTTTAATATTGCTTCAGCATAAGGCAATTACCTTGTTACTTTGTTAACACAATTACTGAAATTAATATTCATTTCCTTTATAATTTAATCAGTCATGAAAATGGACTCCATGCTAGATCTAGTATTATAGTTTCCTTCAGGGCTATGTAATTTCAGTGTGACATTTCTCTTTTTTCTTTACTATGGCTTTGTATCACTCAACCGTCAATGAATCTTCATTACGAGACATTCCTGGGGAAGTGAGAAGTTCGAACTTTTCATGATTTTTAGTGTTATGTGATAAAATCACAAGCAAAATGAGTGCTGCCATCTTAGGCATGGGCAGGTGTAGAAGAATCCAGTGCTCATGACTCGAGGCTGAGCTTGGCTTCCTTGCAAATTTGCAAGATTTCATCAATGAATCAAAACTAAGGATCTTTTTACTTGCTCTTATAGAGTGATCTTAATAACATAGGTAATTTGTTACCTACAACTAACATTTTTTCCTTTATTTTTCCCCCTTTTCAATCCAGCAGTGTGGTACTCAGGCTATCCACATAAGCCAGATTATAGACATTTGCCCTTGCCCACCAACTGCCACTGCTTGATAAATGTTGATTGGAACACATCCTCGCAATGGAGAAGGGTTTGCCGTGAGACACAAAGCCGAATGTTCTTTTGGATCCATTTTATTCATGCTCTCTTTGAATATGTGGAATGTGTCTCTTCATTATATTTTTAAGAGACACAGTTGGCAAGTCCTTCCTGGGACAATTGCATTTTCTGTTTGAGGAGAGTGAAGCTTCTGGAGCTTGACAAGCTTTTGTAAATAAAAAAAAAATAAATGGTTCATACAACCCGAGGTCCTTCTTATAAAAAGTGGAATTTCATCAGCTCTGTTGATTTCTGCCAGCACAAAGGCACCTGAATCCCATCATCCAGCTGAATGAAAAAAAGAAAAAGAGAGGGAAATAAAGAAACAACCACACAATCAAGTTTTGTCCTTGGCTGAGTAATAGGGTTAATGAATAAGTTGTTTTATTTCTAAAAAGCACCTCTTTGACAACTACAGGAACACACTGTAACATTTTTTAACTCAATCCTAAAAATGGTTGTGTTGGTTGTTAACCTAGTTTTTTTTTCAAGCACTTTAGTCAAAATATACCATGTCTATAGCAGAAATTGTAATCAGTTTGCTTTTGAATGGGTACAAAGGCTGTTAAATGTTCTATAAAATGAGAGCTGTAATAAGAGAGAGAGGATATTCCTGGGTTTTACCCAATCTGGACTCCTGGTATCATCTTCATTGGCTTGCATCAGGCTTTTGTTGTTGGACAAAAGAAACAAATTGGAGGCCACCAAAGAAGAACCTGAGTTTTGAAAATGCCGGATCTTTGTAGTGCTGCTGTAGCAACCTGGGAGCTTGAAAAAATTAGAAATGAAGGAGAAAAAATGTAATTACATCTCTGTGGGATTGTGAGCCTGTTCCCTTTAGTTGAAATTTTGAATTTTAAATTCAAACCTTCTTTGAGGCAGGCATTTAGACATTCTCACAATAACAAATTGCAGCAGAACACTGTTCTTGTGAAAATCGTATCACTATTTTTTTCTTCTCTTCTTAATGCAAAGGTTTTTCTTCAGTTGATGAGTGGGCATAAAGCTTTGGTTCCTGTCCATATTCATGATGTCTTTAAAACCGTGTCTTTTTTATCACAAAGTCATTAATTGTGGAAAGGCATTTAAATTTAAATTGTCAGTGATTCACTGACAATGTGTTAATAATTGTTGATATTATAAAAAAGTAAGATAACGCAGAGGCTTGTTTTGGGAGGTAGGCGTGTAAAAGCGAGCAGGCTGCACAGTGTGTGTTAATTATAGTGGTCAATCCAACCAGACAACCACAGAGTCTCAAGCACAGGCTCGCAATAGGAAAGTACAGCATCTGACTGTGGCTATTGCTTCAAATGTGAGCCACCACAGTGATGTGGGGGTGGGGCGCTGGGAGCTTTCTTTGAGGAATGTTCAGAATCATAAAGAAACTCAACAAGCGCTATTCACCTTCGAAATGGCATTAACAATGGCATATAATTCAACCTTGCTTTGTGCTGCACACACACACACACACACACACACACACACACACACACACACACCCTTAAAACAATGTACATGTGTCCAACGAGAAAGAGAAGATACAAAGGGAAAGAAAAATGAGATGTGGGTAGAAAAATTTTAAAGTGAGATTTAAAAATACATGTAAAAGCTGACACAAAGAACTTAATATTCACGACAAAGCCCTGAGTTTAGTTTTTACACAGGGGCATGGAGATACTTTGAAGGTTAAAGACCAAAGGCTAACAAATGTGAAGCCACCTAGAGGGGCATGAAGGCAGAGCTAATCACATCACCCTGACTCAGTCCCAGTCCCAGAATTCTTAGAAGGCTTTACAAGAGCAGCTAAAAATCAATCTGAACATTATGCAAGGATTTCAGAGCCTGGACTGAGGAAATGAATATAGTTGAATAGATGGAAGGGAAGATTATTTTCAAAGTAATTTACAATGTCACATATGCAAACAAAAAAGACAGAAGCAAAGAAATGCTGCCTAGCGAATCAGATAATTTGTATGTGTATGTATGTATTTACATATATATGTACTTATTTCCTTTAATAATTCACAATGGCTTCAGATCTAGCAGTCACTACATTGATATAAGTTCTGGAAATAGAATTAGGCAAGCCTGGCCCAGGTGATAATGCAATTGGCAAAGACCTTTCTTTGCTTTCTTCTCTCCTTATTCTGGTCACATACTGTCTGTGTGGATTTAGTTTTCAGGTGCTGAGTGTCCACATGTGTCCAGGTCTTCCCTGGTTATCTGTTGTAGGGCTTGTCTTCCTGCCCTCCTTATATTTGAGCCTGTCTGGTTCACTCACTCACTCACTCACTCACTCACTCACTCACTCACTCACTCACTCACTCTGTTCTTTCACACATAAAATGTAAAATACTTCTATATATATCCTTCCTTTTTTTTCCTTTATGCTCACATGCACCAGCTCATATAGACTCCCTCATCTCTTTTGTTTCACAAATTCTATGCAATTGTTAAGCTGGATGCTTTGATATATTAGTCCACTAATGATATTTTTGCATATTAATCATGTTCATTTTTCTAAAGAATTCCAGGAGATTGCCTTGTTCTCTAATTATGATAAAATGTTAATCCTTGCTTCAGTAATGGAGATGGTTTTGAGCAAAGGGAGGGGTGCAGACATAACCTCCAGTCATACACAGTAGGTAATCTTGATCATAGGATTAGGCCAATGGGGATTCCTATTGGAATATAGATCTTGGAACTTGCTCTTTTACTTCTTCCACACTTGATGTGGTCAACATTTATCAAGTGTTCTTTGGTGGGGTATCCCTGATCCCGAGTCCTGATAACTCTAAGCTGTATAAGGTAGTTTGATCATGTTTATTAGGTTGAAAATTCTAGAGAATCTGACTAAAGAGCTCCAAGGGGAAAAAAAATATAGAAACTACAGTCATATGGGATTTGAGGAACAAGGTAGAATGGTGAAACAGTTTAAAAACCACCAGCTTAGATGACCTTCAATGTTTTTCCTAGCTTATTCAAATCTATTTATTGGGTTGTGTAATTTGCATGGGTGTCTGGGTATGGAGGACATCCGAGGTGTCACTCCTCAGGCGTTGTTTACCTTGTTTTTGAGATAGAGTCTCTTGCTTGCCTGGAGTTCACCAAGGTAGGCTAGAATGCCACCCACAAGGCCTACATACTCACTTGTCTTTTCTCTCCTGCACTGGGACTACAGGTGTATGCTACCACCCCTGGAATTTTGTATGGATTCTCGGACTTAAATTTAGGTCTTCATGCGTCGGGGACAAGCACATTGCCAGTTAAGTTATTTCCCAAGTGTGGGTTTTGCTATGCTTCCCCATATCATTACAAATATACTTGGGATTCTGTAGGTCAACAGCATTATCTATCCAAGCTACTCTAGAATCATATTGACTATATTTTCGACATATCCTCTCAGTTCTATGGCTTAAATTCCTGCCAGACTTTTTGGAATTTAAGATCCTCCAACTATTTAATGAATATTTTATATCTTAGAGGGACAAAACACTTTACAAGAAGAGACTGGCATTCCTGTTGACCTGAGGAGAGATCCTTATATAGGAGAATGTGGATTGTGGTTTTAGAAGCTCAGGGGCTTCTTTGGCAGAAGGTTGGCCTCGTGTTTCTCTATGTGCTGGTTGGGCTGAGTGCCTATCTTCTGGAAGTTTCTTTTATATTGAGGGTGGATAGTTTCTGATGTTGTCTTGAATTTGCCATATAGTCTTTCTTCCCCCATGTCTTTCTTGTACTTCCTGTACGTGTCTCACCTCTTAAAGCCATCTCCATTCTCTGCTTTGTAGCAGAGTCTCTCTAAATTCTAAGACAACCCGATTTTCTCCCATGGCATTCACAGCCTGTGCTTCTTCCAAACAACAGCTCCTTTAAGGGCACTTGTAAGTCCTTCGGATTAGTTCTGGGAAAAAGAAATCTGTATAATTACCCACTGTTATAATCTTAACTGCCCCCTCAGCAACTTTGTATTTTTCTCCAAGGCAGAGAAATAGTCTGTTGGTTTTTCCTTTGGCACAGAGTGTATTGTCAGATACCCAAATGACTCCAGGATGCTCCAGTTCTCACTTTATGGGGGATAATTCCTAGATCCAGGGAGCTTGGCAAACCCCTCCAGTTTATATTTACTTGCTTGGATACAGCAGCACACAGCGAATCAAGACTCGGAAACAGCTCTGGGCTTCTCATAGTTCCCTGAGGTAATTATGCAAAGTAAACTCTAATAAAGAGCATGGGTTATACACATAAGAGCAGCTTAAATCCATGCTTCATTTAAGCTCATTGTGATGAGCGGATATTTGGCTGTTTGTTGCCTTTTCTCTGTGGGCCAAAAGATTGGCATTTATTTCAGGAGGGCATAATTTGTTCTTCAAGGGAAGACAGTTAAATGCTAAACAAAATTGCATTCTAAGGGATGACAAGGGAGTTATGTCTTGGATTCATTCCCCCTCCTGCATCCCCTCCCCATGCTGTGTGTGTTTTTCAATGTACAATTCTTAAGAGCTGAGAGGTGAGAAGGTTCTCACAAGGGACATGTCTGTGGTAAGAAACCATGCATCCTCTTCCTGTGATGTATGACTAGGATTTCTCTGAGGTTACCAGGTTACTGCATAGTGTTCTTAAAAGAAGCGTAATTCAAACTTATCACACTGATAAAAAGATTAGGAAATAACATAATTTGATGTAATTTTGCAATTTCATGGTCAGACTAACTGTATTGTTAAAGTACTTCAAAGGCTTATCCTTGAATGTCCATTGATACTAGACATTGTCCCCACCCCCCAGTTTCTTTCATTGTCAGGCACAAATGACTATGCATGTAAGATTCAGTCCTGTCTATGCTCTGGGTTCATGTTGTGAAAGACAGGCACTGTGTATCAGTAGCCATCCTTATCTGTACCAGCAGGTGGAGTTTGCAACCCTACCACACACAAAAATGAAGTGAAAATTAGACTCAACTTCTGACATGCCACAGAAACAGCTTCAAGCTATGACATCTGATTGGCACCCTCTGTCCTAATCTCTCCCAGGTGTCAGGCAATGCCAGTTAAGCTCTAGCTTTATTTATTTCCATACTCCAGAGGCAAGCTATGAATCAGAACTCATTATCATTTCTGATAGCCAAACTCAGGTGCCTGTTTTTCTAAAAATAGGAGAGAGTGACTATGAAATGCCATCTTTTGGACACCACACAGCCATTGAAAGAATGAACTCAAAGAAGCTGAGGTCCCTGTCATTGGGCCTGCATGAAGCAGTCAGCCATGGATGAGGGGAGAGCCCATGAAACTCCACCTGCTAAACCCTTGGCCTAGGACAGATTCTGGGAGAGGGAGAGTCATGGTCTCTAGCTGTGTACCCACAGGTGCATGCACAAGGCTCCAGTGGATAGTTCCAAATCCAGGCACACAGACAGCCATGTTATATTTAGGGGGTCACAAAACAAAACAAACAAAAAGGCATGAATGTGGGAAAGAGAGTCTTAGGGAGGAAGCTGGACTTACAGAGGTTAGAGGGAGATGTGAGACAATGTGTGGGAGATGGTAACTAGAATACATTTTATACATGTAAGAAATTGTCAAAGAACAAACAATTTAGTATTAATGACGGCTCAGGACTCTTAGCACTCTCTCTGATTTAGTGTCACATGGTATTCACTTTTTTAGCATTTTATGTGGGAATCATCTCAATGCATTTTTAGTCCTTCCATGTATATCTCAACTTTCCAATAGGACTACAGTCCTCTGGGTTCAGCTAGCAGGTAGAGAGAGAACAGAGAAAGATACTGGAAGTGATCCCATCACTTTGTTGGGAAGTGCTTTGTACGCATTACCATTTAAGTCAAGACAACTAAGACATGTTGGCTTGGCATCTACTTCTTGGAAGCAATGTAAATGGAGCCAGGATCTCTGGTGGACAGCCAGCCTTCCCTGCCATGTTAGGTGATGCGTAGAGGTGTACATTTGCAAGAAAGGTTGGTATAATACATGTCAAAGAGTCCAGAAATAGTTTCACAGCTGCAAACTTGGAAACAGCATGTCAGTCTGAGTTCTGGAAAGCTTTGTGTCCATTGGAACCAAGTTTTGATGCATTTGGGCAGTTTGTATGACTGGGCTTGATTTGGTATTAAGTTTAACCTTCCAAGCTGGGTCCTGCCAGAAAGCCTGCTTGTCATTTGATACCTGGTATCTGGAGTGCCAGATTACAGACTTTGACTTTGTACCTGCTGGCTGGGATCCTCTCCAAAGCTAGTAGAGTCCCCGGAACCGTCACACTGAGAGGGAATGTGAGCACAGCCAGTTCCTTGAGACTTGTGCCAGGAATCTCTATCAATTTCTGATGCAAGATTCCTTTTGGTACTCCTCCATTTACAATGAGCTCTAATATGCTGGTAAACCTAGCTAATTTATTTACTGGGTGACTCTCATAGACGGTGAAGATAATCTGCTTCATATCTCTAACCAATTACCAGGTTGCTGCCTGCATTGTGTGTATCAGCTGATAATCACTAAGGGAGAGCTTCATTTTCTAGACTCTCTTTTTCTCTTTCCTGGCTGCTCTAATCTAGCTTCAGCCTCATTAAGTGTCTAATCCTAGAAATTGGATGTAAAACTGGCTTAGTCATTTCCTACTTTATGTCCCCCTTTCTTTATTGTTAATGCTTTTCCAGTTCTTAGTCACCAATTCTTAGTACCCATAACTGACCGTAAACCCACAATCCTACTAATTCCAGAGCTCAATGGTGCCTTGCAAGCATTTATGTTCACCAACTTTTGGTTCCTATTTCAGAAGTCCAGACAGATCCTTATAGTGATAGCCTAGGGACACACATCTGAAGTTGTATCACTCAACACGGAGAAGTGGCCCAGGCTTATCTGAGAAATGTAGCATGTCATAGAAACTCAACATCTCACTATTCCCAATGTGACAATCATAGAATGTAGATGAATGAAGTTCGTTTAACCTTTCCACATACCTGAGCTCCCCAGTTGGGTGGCATTAACAAGTGTAAGCGGCTAGATGAATAATTGATATTTCTCCTATCTTGTGAAAAAGAAGGCAAAAGTGAATGAAACAACATAAGTTATCATAGCCAAATTGCTATTAGGCAGTTAATTTGTCAACACACAAAAATCAGAGGCTCTGATGAATGTATAAAGAAATTATCTGTGAAAGAGTTATTTCTTCTTTGGATGGCTATGCGGCAAGGCAGGACACTACCTGAAAGCTATTCACCCTGTGGCTAGGGAGATGATTAAAGTATTATGCTGTTTGCACCTTGCTCCTCTCCACTCCCCTGAAACACTATTTTGTTTTTTTTCTCACGAAGAACACTGTTCCAGAAGAAAGCTGTTATTGACTTTAATACACTAAGCATGAGTGTGGGCCCTGGGTAAATTCTTTGGCATCTGGATCTGTTGATTTAATATAAGCAAATAAACAAATTCTGAAAGTAGCAATGATGCTAAAAGAGCAGCCCTAGGTGGCAAGGTCTCCTTAGGACCTTTAGGAGCCTTCTGTATCAGTGATGAGGCCTCTCTGGCTGAGACGCTGAGTATCCCTAAGTGACTCTTAATAGTTGGACTGTCAAGCACATTGAATCCTGCCTTCTCATGCTTTAGATTTTGCCATTAATGTTCAGAATTTATATGAATTTATCTAAAGTCATGTTCTCCTTTCTACCACAGTATTTACAACTCCATGGGGTGATCTATGCTTTTCAAGAGATTGGGGGGTATTTTATTTTCTAACTCCCCTTTAAAAATACCTTGTGAGTGTGTGTGTGTGTGTGTGTGTGTGTGTGTGTGTGTGTGTGTGTATCTGCATATGTATTCATGCATGTGAGTATGGGCTTATGTGTACAGCATAGCTTATGTGTGGAGGTAAACAGGCAACTCCAGGTGTTATTACTTGCTTCTGACCATGCCTTGGACAAGTTCTCTTTTGGTCTGCCACTGCTATCTGGGCCAGGCTAGCTGTGAACTTCCAGAGATGCTCCTGTCCCACTTCCTCTCTTGCCATCGAGTGACGGGGTTACAGACATATGCTACAATGTCCACCTTTCTGTGGGGTCTGGAGATCTGAATTCAGGTCTTCCTGTGCAGTAAGTGCTCTCTGTTCACTGAGCCACCTCCCTGGCCCCATTTTGTGTTTGTTTTTTTGACTAAGTGGATGCTTCATTGAACTCTGCTTTATAATGTCTAGCGATGTCATTAAACAAGAAAGAAGTGATAGAACTAATATTTATTGAGCAGCTACTTTCTACCAGATACTATCCTTGTATAGTATTTCAATTAATACTGTTTGAGGAAGCCAGTACTGTAATCATACATATGAATGGACCAATAGTCTATAAATAGATGTTATGTACTTGATGAAACCATAGGTAGAAGACAGTTTCTAATGTCCATTTCTGGAACTTTTCTCTCTTCAGACTTTGTTCCCCAAATTTTATAAGAACTCAAGGCACTATCGTGCCTGTACTTGCTAAAAGGAATTGAGCAATAAATACTGTCAATGCAGTGAACAAAAATTCATTTTGAAACTAGGACATGGCTATATGCCTTTCCTTGTTTCCGCGAACAAAACACTGACTGATTTCAAGGACACCCCTTTGTGCCCATAAAATTTGCTAGGTAACCTGCTAACTCCTTGATTCCAAGTTACCTCCCTCTTCCCAGCACAAAGCAACCTTTTTCTGCTTTTCATGTTCTCACAGTACAATAAAGATAGGTGTTGATATTGCTGTTGAAGATGGTCATGTTTTAGCAGTGCATAGGAACACATGCTGAGATTTACATTTGAAAGCAACTAAGGACTAGAAACATGGATTATGTACCTGTGAGTGAACTACCAATGCTAATATTCCCATCTGTCACAAAAAGGTGTAAGTATACTTAGACTAATGCAAATTCTATATAATATGCAGAGATAAAAAATCCATGTGCCACATATACAAAGGTGTGGGTATTTATAAGTATACAAATTCTAAAGATTAAATACAATATAAACAATGGGCTTGTGCTATACATTCAATTACAGTCCCACAGTTTTCTAATACTTCATATTATAGTCCATGTATCACTTACACTTCCTCTCTAAGATTGTAGGGAGCTAGGATGTAGTAACACGATACAGCAGAACCACTGTCATCATAATATATAAAAAGCAGCAGGAGATAAGTAGTCTTGTTATTGACTGAAGTAAAGCAGAGTGACCCTGTACTTCAGATCTTATTGACTTAACTACTTCATTGCATATGGACAGTGTCAGAAGGCCACTGTGGAACAATCATTTGCTTTAAGAATGTTGTTTCCTTCTGAGGCATGCCTCCAACCTTATCAGAATGTCAGAGCAGGAGTCCTGGCAGTCACATTTGTTGTCTGGCGGGAAACCCATCTGTAAGCCAGTGATAGGGGGATCTGGCATCTGTGGAATGTGATTTTATTTTACAGAGAATAAAGAAGCTGTATCCTTGGAAATGACAAGTGCTGAATTTGTCTGATAGGGAACTGTGACTATTGTGCCTTTCCCCTTAATCAGTGTCTACCAGAACCAAGAAAGGGTCTGTTTCCTATAATTTAGCTAAAGAGAATTGGGGGCCAAGCTGAGATCACAAACAGATTTAAACCAGGGATTCTAAACCTTTTGCTACCTTATGCCCTCCCTAGGCAGTTAGACCTGTGGATGCTTTCTCAATGTGTTTTAAATGGATGAAATGGGACATCTAAGTGTATAGGGAAGCCACTATCTTGAAATACAATTATAATATGTATAAAATAAATTTATATTAAGTAAATATAAGCATTCATTGATTAATTAGGCACTGATGAGTATGAAATACGACTTTAAGATCTGCATGATTATTAGTCCTTAAAAATAAGTGATTTCTCCTAGCCAAACTTCCACATAATAACACCTCTATAATTTGTTACCTAAATTTATAATTGAAAGGACTTCTAATTTGCACCCGAAAGATAAGGGAAATGTAACTTTTTGCATTCTTAAGCTCAAACTCCAAATTCCCATCTACAGATTCTTTGGGACACCTATGTACACAAGGCTATGATAATCTGCTTCCAAATTGTCCCCTTGACCGTGGTAGCCAATCCATTTGGGGACACTTAAAGACACAAAGAAGAACCCAATTGTACACACTAGCAGAATCCATAAGATGAAGGTAGAGACTTCACACCATTTAACTTCTTTGAGAGATTTTTTTCACACTCTAATATTGTCTACATAAAGAAATACCTAATTGCATTTCAGTATTCTGTTGGTTCCACTTCAGTGTTTTTTTTTTTTTTTATAATTTGAAGTATAAAAATTGCTTCACAATTCCAATTAAATCATTCTTGCTGTTTCCCCACTTGTATAGCTATTTATCTCCGCTCTTGCTGGTAGATGTGTCAGGATCATTTTATCAATAGTTGGCAATCATTGTTTCAGAGTTAAGATTTGGGAGACGGTATTTCTTGAGTGAGAGGCTAGAGCCTGTTCTGTAGACATTTGGCACTGAAGGAAAAGAGGCACACAACTATAGCTTTGGAATTCAAGGGGAGATGGATGCACATTCACGGACACGGAGAGAAGCAACCGAGGGAGAAATACTGAAGTTCCAAGTACAGAAATGATGAATGTCAAAACACATGTTGAGAGCAGGCAGAGCAGTCATCTGGAGCAGTCCATCTCGCCTGTGAGGTTTATACACTACCTGGCCATATAGATACATAAAAAAAGACATACAAATACTTACTGAAAATAAATCATAAAGAAATTTCTCTTTGAATGATTCTTTGGTATCTATGTAATTTTCTGATTTATTATAATATAAGCAATGTTGAAGACCAATGAGTGAATGTTTACTTTACACAAAGTATTAAAATTTGTCTCAGTATTTGATCCTGTGAGCATCTTCGACCTTTGTGAGAGTTGGTCCATATTTTGCTCATGCAGTTGTCACTGGTAAGAAGAATGTTGGTTAGTCTAAATATACAGTGCAAAATAGCAGAAATACACTTAAGGGCCATTTCAGAAATGGTTGGAAGTTATATACCAATCCCAAGCCAAAATTTACCTAATGGTTTTCAAAGAAGTTCAAGGCAATAATTCAAATTGCCATTTTAAAAATGAAACACTCAAATATAATGCAGTATACATGTATACTAATTCAGAAGGAATGATGGTAGGAAAATATTTAAAAAAAAACCCTTTGTTTGCTATGATAAAAATATTAAGAATCTTCTTTTGCTATAATTGAGCCACTGTTTTATAGAAGCAGACAATTTTGTATGTACGGTAAAAACACTGCAATTTGCACTCTGTTATAGCTTTAATCTGAGCCAAAGCATTTTGATTTTGTCAGCATCGAGTTCAGAATCAAGACTTCTGTGTAGCTTTATGATGTAGCACAGGCAATACGTCCAGAAACACCTTGGACTCACTATATGTTTGACTTTTATTTTGTTTTTGGTTGTCATATGCTCAGAAAACTATTACTATTGCCATGTTTGTTTGTTTGTTTATCTGAACCATACATTCAGTTATACAACTCACAGTTTAAGAATTGTGATCCACAGAGGGGTGTGTGTGTGTGTGTGTGTGTGTGTGTGTGTGTGTGTATTTGTGTATTTGCGTGTGTGTGTGTGTGTGAGAGAGAGAGAGAGAGAGAGAGGATATAGGAGAGAGATGAGAGAGAGAGGAGGTATAAGAGAGAGAGATGAGAGAGAGGGGGGCTCTAATGTAATGTTGCCCAGTGACTAATGCTTGGGTGCTCGATCTGTGTCTGTGTGTCCTGTTTTTGGCTTTCTTTGGGTTATACATTTTCTCTCAAGGCCATGAGTTCATTGGATATGCTTGTAGTCATCAGACCATATACCATTTACTCAGGACCCAGGTAAGCTCTTGGCCAAGTCCAGGGGTTATAATGCTCCCCCCCCCCTTTTTTTTGGCACCATCTCACTGTTGTGTGTACATGTGTGAGCACAAGGCTTAGCCAAAGGATTGTGCTTTGAGAAAGTGTAGATGTGACTCATGGGTTGGGTGGCTGGAAGTGTGAATACAAGGCCTCTTGTGGCTTGGGCTGGAGTTGGATTGAGATGCAAATTGGAATAGGGCAAGAGATGGGTCCTTGGGTCTTTGTAGACGCTCTTTTTTCCCTGCTATATTATGCCATTTGGAGGAGTCTGAGTTTCCTCAATTTGAACTTGATCTGTGGAATCATCATGAAGGTGTAATTATTAAGGTAGAAACATAGAGTATATTTTGCTGTCATGATAACTGCAAATAATATAAAATGTAAAAATAAATCTTGATTTTTGTCTCTTGCCCTGAAGCCCCACAAATGGAGGCTTGACTTTTGCACTCTGTGAAAGATAGCACGGTTTGAAGAGAGACTGTAAAGAGTTTGTGCTTGATTGCCTGGTTACTCTTAGCATTTTAGGGATGATTCTTTTCTGAGCAAGGCACAGGCTGGAGAAGGGTGAGAGGAGAGATCAGCCATGAAGGGGACTTCTGTGAGGTACTGGCATGGAAAGCAATGGAGGGATATGAAGGATCAGGGAGGGCATCAGACAGAAGACAAGACAAACTGCCATGTGGCTGTCTGTGGTGATGACCCTGGTAGGGAGTGGTAGCACAATACAGTTATCATGACTCACTCATTTACCCATCTGTAGTGAGAACCTATGTGTGCTGAGACAGCAATAGTTGTAGTGCCGGGGCAGAATAGTGCATGCAACTGACAAAGCCTTGCTCTCCTTAACTTCATCAGTCTGTCTCAGAATTACTAGAAGCAATACAACTTTTCTCATGGGATACAGAACATGGCTAGAAATCAAGACACACGCACCTTTTACTAAGTAAATAATCTTTCTCTACATGTTACATTCTGGTTAAACGTCATAAGTGACTAAACCATGTTTTGTAATGTATGGGTATAGTCACTATTTATGGTCTGTTTTAAAAATCTTTCACCCCAAGTTATCTTTAAGCATCATGTTTTCCCAATTTCTCCTATTTGGATTGACTCAGAAGCAAATTAAAGAAAATCCTCCTACAAAGTTTCTAGTATTGTCTTCATGACTAATACTCCCCTCCAACTGTAGCTAAGAGCGTGAATGTAACTGCGTCATAGGGTGTTCATGTATAAGAAGGCATGGCTATAACTGGCCTGTTTTACTCTTTAATATTATAACTCACATTCCAAACACGAACACAGTAGATGCCAGAAGCTGCTGTGTTACTTGATGTCTTTCGCATAGCCTTCAATTATGTAATTTAATAAAGGTTTTTTTTCTTGATATTTAGTGCTGTGGTATCATGATGATGAAGTTGAGACAAAGCAATTTGATGACTCTTAGGTAGTGATTTTCAGAGAATATATTATCAGTACCAAGGATTCAGAGAATGACTGGAAGTTGAAAGCCATTTCTTAAAACTTAATTCAAAATTTTAAAGTGATCTAGAGAGATGCTGGGCTTCAACACTTGCTGTGTGCTCTTAGTGTTTTTTTTTTTTATTATTATTACAATTTTTCTTTCCTTTTACATACTAACCCCTGTTCTGCCTCCCTTCCCTTCTCCCGCTCCCCACCACCTACCCCCACCCTACCACCATCCTGTCCTCATAGAGGGTAAGGCCTCCCTGGGGTAGTCAACACAGGCTGGCATACCAAGTTGGGGCTGGACCTAGCCCCTCCTCCTGCATCAAAGCTGAGTAAGGCATCACACCACAGGAAATCAGCTTTTAATTTCTTCATGTATAAAATAGGAGTAGTAATATCTGTCATAGAGATTTATAAAATTTGTGTTGTTGATGGATTTAAAGTATCTTCTATGCTGCTATGCAGTGACTTGATTGAATATGTATGTTGTAGTTTACATAGCCACTATTGAGTCAAGAAGTTTTCATTGAGAATTTACTAAGTGATGATGGCTACCAGTTGTATATCCCTCAATTCAACAGTTAACAGGGGTCTTGACCTCATGCAGCCCATGTGTAGCAATCCCATTTATTGTTTCTACTGGTGATATATTTAGTACAATGATGTTTCATTATTTTCTGAAGTTATGAATTTGAATATTTTCTAAATATAAACATTGAGAGCTTTATTAGAAGCTGGATATGTAGCCGATGCCTGCAATCTCATTTAATCTGGGTGGGGGGGAGGGGGGGGGAGACAGGAAAATTTCAGGTTTCAGGTCATCTCAGCCAATATAATGGGACCTTTCTCAAAATAAAGTGAAAACAAGTGAGTTACATGCCATTTTAAAACTGGTCATTATTTATTGTACTGAATTATGTTTCCTGAAATATATAATCCTTTATCAGATGTGTGATGCAATTCTATTCTCTTGCTGTTTGCTGACTTTGATGTAATTCATTTCTCTCTCTCTCTTTCTCTCTCTCTCTCTCTCTCTCTCTCTCTCTCTCTCTCTCTCTCTCATCACCTATGATTTGGTTTTCTATCAAAACCACTATTGTTTATAACAATGTTGTGAAGATTTTCCACTACTCTTTGTTATAGGAATTTTACATTTTCTAGTCTTACATTTAATTTTTAGTTAAAAGCATTCAACTCAAGGACACTTTCTTTTGCCCTGCCCTTGGTGTCTTTGCTGATCAACAGTTTATCTACTGTCTGGAACTTACAGGCTTTCCACTTTGTTCTACTGGCCTGTAAGTGTTGTCTTTTTAGTTTTGTAAAATCGCCATGTGTACTTTGATGGAGATTTCAGTGACTCATGTTGGGTACTATTGATGGGTTAAAGCTGTCTAGACTGTGAATATGAGGAGTCTTTCAACTCACATTTTGTAGAGTTTCTCTCATCAATATTTTTGTTTTTATTACATATTTTATTACCTTCTTCTTTAAAAAGGTAATAAATTTCTTTAATTTCAAATATTTTCCTCTTTTTAGTATTAAATGAGGTTGTTTTCCTCATTTTTATCTGTTTCTGCTTTTAAAAAATTAATTCCTTCTTTTTGATACACGCTTCTATCAGTTTTTCACAGACACATCACATGATTGTAAGTACCTTTTGAAATGCTTTTGAGAATTACTCTTTTAGGTTCTGAAGTTATCTAACTTTGATTTATTATGTTTTAGTTTAAAAATAGTCATATTAAAGGTTCACCTATATTTATTTATTACTCTGTCTAGAATAATTTTTTATCATTTAGTTAAATGATTTAGGCAAGTACTCACTGTGGAGAATAATTTTTTCCATTTCATGTATACAAAACTTAGGTTACAGATAGACTATGCAAGCTTCATCTCCTCCAATACTTCTGGAACAATAAATAGCAGCGATTTTAGTAATTTCCTATAATACAGTTAAATTACACTATTGCTTCAGGGACTTTATATGTTAGAGTCCTTAAGGAAATGTAGCTATTTCTCTTTCCCAGAAACTTGCTGTTTGGGGGTACAAATGTGCTCTATGGACTCAACATTGGAAAGTTTAAGAAATCTTAGAGAAACTGGTTAGTCTACCCATACTAGTGGGGTACTCACAGAGCATATTTCATTTTTACAACAATCACCTTAGTCCTGAAGATTATCTTTAAGGGATGAATTAAGTGCTATTCTTAGTTGGAAAGTTGGTCTAGCAGTAAATACTCATAGCTTATTAGGAGAAAACAACCACCCTATTTAAAAGGGAAAAAATGCCCTACTCTTTGAAGGCATGAGGTGTGAAGCTGGTGTCTGCAGTGCTTACTTGTGGAAGTTGTTGCAATGATAAACCCCCATCGCAGTGATTTGCTAACATCAGGGGTGTTGTTTGCAAATAGAGAAAGTTTGTCCTATAAAGAGGCTATGTGCTGCCTGTTTGAGACAGAACTGAAAATTTTTAGCTCAACTTCATTAAAAAAAAATACTTGGGGAGAAAGTGATAACAATACTTTTGAAAAAATATAGAAGTTTCAACTTCATCATATTATAGGATTTAACCAAGCTGAGATTAACATGATTTGAAAATGATGACTGTCTCCTACTTTTGGTTGTTTAATATCTCTCCTTACATTTTTAAAAATAGATTGTGTGTGTGTGTGTGTGTGTGTGTGTGTGTGTGTGTGTGTGTGTGTGTCTGTTTGCTGCAGAGGCCAGGAAAGGGTATCCATTTCTCTGAGTCTAGAGTCATGGGTAGTTGTGTGCCACCTGACATGGGTGCTTGGATTTGAACTCAAGTCTGCTGGAAGAACAACACATGCTCTTAATCGCTGTGCCATCTCTCCAGCCACTAGTAACTTAAAATGGAGGGACCAGGACCTGTCTTCTTCTGATGCTTAAATACAAAAATAAAGATAAAGATTTTTTTTCTTTTTTGGTATCTTATGTGTGAGTGCCTAAATGTATGGATGTGCACACTGTATTTTTGCTGGAGTTTTCTCCAGTTCCACTTGGGCCCACAGCCACTCAGACCCAAGTAAACACACAGAGGCTTATATAAATTAAAACTGTTTGGCCTAATGGCTCAGGCTTCTTACTAGCTAGATCTTACATCTTAAATTAACCCATTTCTATAATCTATACCTTGCCACATGGCTCGTGGCTTACCAGTATCTTACATCTTGCTTCTCATGGTGGTGGTGCCTGGTAGTGACTCCTGACTCAGCCTTCCACTTCCCAGAATTCTCCTCTCTGCTTATCCTGCCTACACTATACTTCCTACCTGGCTACTGTCCTATCAGCATTTTATTTATCAATCAATCAGAGCAACACATTCACAGCATACAGAAAGACATCCCCAACACTGTATGTATCTGGTGCCTGAAGAAGCCAGAAGAGTGCATTGGATCTCCTGGGACTGGAATTACAGGTGATTGTTAGCTGCTGTGCTGGTGATTGGAACTAAGCCTGAGTCCTCTGAAAGAGCACTAAGTGCTGTTGACTGCTGAGCCATCTCTTCAGCTTAGAACCTTTCCTCTTAAGCTTAAATGTTTCTTCTTTGAATATTTCTAACAAGAATTTAATTTACTTAGACTTATTAGATTTTAACTGGTGATTGTTAGCTGCCGTGCTGGTGATTGGAACTAAGCCTGAGTCCTCTGAAAGAGCACTAAGTGCTGTTGACTGCTGAGCCATCTCTTCAGCTTAGAACCTTTCCTTTTAAGCTTAAATGTTTCTTCTTTGAATATTTCTAACAAGAATTTAATTTACTTAGACTTATTAGATTTTAACTTAAAAAGTTTGTCATTTTATAGTTGTAATACTTTATTTTTCATACTTTTTTAAATAAAATTTATTACATAATTTCCCCTTTCTTTTATTCTCTTCAGTCCCTCCAAATTTTCCTCCCTCGAACTGCTTAGGTCACTGTCACATTGATAGCCTGATTTTCTTTTATTATTATTGTTACATATATACATATGCATAAATGTATAAATAAAATCTGGTGATTCTATTTTAATATGTGTATATATGGTTTTAGGACCAAGACCTATGTATTGAATAGCCAATTAGGGGCTCATCCCTGGGTGAAGCTAATTTTCCTTCACTTTGTATTTATTGGTTGCAGGTATTTCCTTGTCTAGGGGAGTGACCTGTGAGATTTTTCCCCTGCTTAGTTAACATGTCTCTTGATATTGCCATTATTCAGGTCTTGCTTATGTAGCCATTTCTATGAGGGACAGTTTCATAGCAGACATGGTGGTATTCTGGCTCTTACAATCTTTCCAGTTTAAGTTCCATGATATTCCCTAAGCCATAGATGTAGGAGCTATGGTAAAGAGATTTGAATTGAGGTCAGAATCCCACAATCCGCTGATCTCTGCACTGTGTACAGCTGTGGGTTTCTGTGATGGTGTTCATTCACTGTGAGCAGAAGTTTTGTTGATAAGGATTAGTACCTATACTTATGTTGGTGTAATGATAGAATTTAAATTAATGGCCATCCTACCAAAAGCAATTCATGAATTCAAAGCAATCACACTCAAAACACCCACAACATTCTTCACAGAAATAGAAAAAATTCCTAAACTTCGTATGGAAACAGAATAAACCACAGACATTCAGAGAAATCATGAGCAAAAAGAATAATAATATTGGAGGGATTGCCATTCCAGACTTCAAGATACAATATAGAGCTGTTGTACCACAACCAATATAGTGCTGGTAAAACTGACATGTAAAGCAATGGAATGAAATGGAAGATCCAATCTTGAATAACTGAGTAAAGAAGAGTAACTGAGTAACATAGCCTTTTGCTATTTGATAAAGAGGTCAAAAAACATGTACAGGAGAAAAGAACATGTTGCTACAAAAACAGATGCCCTCATGCCGAAGAATGAAATCAGACTGGTATCTATCACCCTGCACAAAAATTACCTCCAAGTGCATCAAGAACCTCAATTTGGAACCTGAAATGTTAAAACCATTAGAAGAAAACAGGAGCCCTACCTGAAGAGATATAGGTATAGGAAAGGATTCTCTAAATAGGGCTCCATCTACCCTGGAATTAAAGACAATGATCAACAACTGAGACTTTATAAAACAAAAACAAAAACAAAACCCTATACAGCTAAGGAAACAATCAATTGAGTGAAGAAGAAACCCATAGAATGGAAAGAATCTTTGCTACCTACACATCTGATAAGGGACCTACATTCAGAATATACAAAGAAATAAAGAAAAGTAGGGTCAAGGAAACAAAGGCCCCATTTAAAAAATGGCCTTGGGGAACTAAACAGAGACTTCTCAACAGAAAAGATAAAAATGGCAAGAAATACCTCAAATAGTGTTCATTGTCTGCAGCAGTTAGGGAAATGCAAGTTTTCTGAAGTTGGAGATTGTATCTTACCCAGTCAGGAGGGTTAAGATCAAGAAAACTGACAAGTGCTGGAGAGAATGTGGGGAAGGGGAAGCCCTTGTTCACAACTGGTGGAATTGCAAAATGGTGCAGCCACTCCTGGAATCAGTAAGGAGAATCCTCAAAAAATCTAGAAATAAGTCTACCATATGACCATCTATGCCATTCCTTGGCATATGCCCAAAGGATGTGATATCCTCCTCCACAGATAAGTATCCAGTGATGTTCATAGCTTCCCCATTCACAATTCCACGATATGGAAACAACTTAAATGTTCTTCAATAGTGAATGGATAATGAAAATTTGGCATATTACATCTACACAATGGAATACTATTTAGCTGCAAAGAATGATGAAATCATGAAATTTTCAGGTAAGTAGATGGACCTAGAAAAGATTATATTGAATCAGAAATACAAATGCCTTGTTTTATCGAATAACTATAGTTCCCAGCCCTATATCTAGATGTTTGTGCACAACACAGAGAAAAGGCAAAAACCAGGAAAGTATAAGGGACCACATAATAGGTTTGAGAGAGAGAGTAGCAGGATATAGGTGATATGAATTAGGAAAGAGAAAAAAAAAAGGAAAGGGAGATCAAACTGAAAAGAGAAAGGGAGTTTTTTTTTTTTTTTATGTTTTTTCGGGACAGGGTTTCTTCCAGTAGTTTTGGCGCCTGTCCTGGATCTCGTTCTGTAGACCAAGCTGGCCTCAAACTCACAGAGATCCACCTGGCTCTGCCTCCGGAGTGCTGGGATTAAAGACGTGTGCCACTGCCACTTGGCGAGAGATAGGGAGTTTAACACAGAAGGGGGACACACACTACCAAAGTTAGGTGATAAAGCCTAAAGGAATCTTATTATTTTACATTTACCTAAGATTATACATAATGCATATAAGTTTATGTGTACACACACAGACACCACACACACACACACACACACACACACACACACACACACACACACACCCCTTTAAAGGAAGTTATGCCACAATGCAGACAATGCTCCATATAAGGATGATAGACTATCATAACCCTAATTCCAGGCACAACAAATCTCCTTTCAATTGGTTGGTCAAGGAAGTCTAAGTGACTCACAGAGAAATGTAGACCCTGGGTGTTGCCCTTAGTTGCCTTTCAGAGGTTGAAGCTAAGCCCCTGTTGCTGAAAACCCCACACACGTAGGACATGAGACTCAGATGATGTGATCTGGATCCAACCTGAGCAGCTTCCTCCTGAGGTTTAGCTTCCATAGTACCAGAAAACACTATGGGAGTTGCCAAGGAAGGGAAGCAATTAGCAGTCCTACATACTGGTGACATCTATGAGTCCCAGCAATGAGCAGCATGGCAGAGATCCGTAAAGGTTCAATCAGTGATACTCACATGTTGGTGGTAACTGACAGCTGTGTAATTAGACTTAAGGTCTACTCAACAGGAGGCTAATCATCCCTGTACTTGAAACCTAGCCAACTTGAAACCTGCTGCTAGTGAGGTCATAGATCTTAGGAGAAAATCTACTACTGCCTCTTAAAAGTTTTAAAAACTATACTTGAACATATGCCACTACTAGTTTAAAAGTTTCTTCTTCTTTTTTATTATTAAGAAACTTTCTATTCATTTTACAAACCAACCACAGATTCCCCTCTCCTCCCTCCTCCCGTCTCCCAGCCTTCCCCCTCAACTCATCTCCCATTCCCACCTCCTCCAAGGCAAGGCCTCCCATGGGAAGTCAGCAGAGCCTGGTACATTCAGCAGAGGCAGGTCCAAGCCCCTGCTCCCTGCGCCAAGGCTGCACAAGGTGTCTCACCATAGGCACAAGGCTCCAAAAAGCTGGCTCATGCACCAGGGATGGATCCTGATCCCACTGCCAGAGGTCCCTTAAACACTTCAAGTTACACAACTGTAAAAGTTTTGATTGTGTTTCCTTTGTTCAAGAATTCTTTAGTGAGTCTTTACTGAGTGCCGAGCACTGGGCTGCGTGCTTTCCAAAGTGATAAAAGTATGTGTTTTTTTCCTTAAAGACTTCACTTTCACCGGGTGGTGGTGGCACCCACCTTTAATCCCAGCACTCGGGAGGCAGAGGCAGGCGGATCTTTGTGAGTTCGAGGCCAGCCTGGGCTACAGAGTGAGTTCCAGGAGAGGCACAAAACTACACAGAGAAACCCTGTCTCGAAAAAAAAAAAAAAAAAGAAAAAAAAAAAAGACTTCACTCTCTGGTTCATGGGAGGAGGAAGAACAGCAGATGGAACAAGTACAGAAAAACTTAAGGCAGAAGGCAGGTAGTGTCCATTGCCTCTTAAAGAAGACTTGGGATGTGGGCCATGAGGAAGAAGAGATTAACATACACATTGCAGCATAGCATGTGAAATAAGTCATAAAAGGCATGTGACTTGACATAGGTCTTGAAGGTTGACTATAAAGTGGATATATATACTTATTATATTTGTACTTAGCCTGTACAAATTATTATTTTTGGAACTTTTGAGTCATCTGAGGTCAATAACCAGTATAATAGCAGTGTAGTGATGAATATATAGAATTAGAAGGCATGAACCTGCACTTTTATCAGACATAGTTAACCACATGAAAAAATTAGACCCTTAAGCTTCTGTAGAATCCATTGCACTGAACAAGCCTCATGGTATTTCTTTAGATTGTCAGTGAAACTCACAGGATGCTCCATTTGCTGACTGCCATGCTTGCTCAGCTTTACACACGGATGTAGCATAGCAAACACAGCATGTATTGCATTTGCACAGTAGAGGTTTTCTATCTTCAAAATGCACCTTGTAAATGCCCCAGGACTCTTCCCTTCTGAAGTCTTGGTGCACATGGTTACAAAAGATGTTTCTAGGTGAGTTCAGACCATCTCAGTTCAGAGAATCCCTGTCTTTTAACAAGAGACAGTAAAGAGCAAATTTTTACTTGTCCTAGGGGAAGAAGAAAGGGGACAGATCAGGCTCATCTTCACCACCCAGAACATTGAGTAACATGGGCTTTTATAAAAAGAAATGGTTGGTTCAAGTTTCAGCATCACCATTTACTAATTGTGTAAATGTGAGCAAGCTATTATTTCCTCTGAATATCTCCTGTTTTAAATCAAAGTGCATAAATGAAATGTTCTACTTCTTATATTTATTATGTGAATCAAGTGCCCTAGAACACTTTTGGTGGAATATGGAGAACCAGGCTGCCTTCATTTAGAAATTTAAATGTTTTTTTTCCCTTTGCCTGACTGGCAGAATTATTCTTGGCTGCATTTCTACCCTGGATCTGATAGACCATTAAAGACTATTGTGAAAAGTTAGAAGGAAAGTAGGTCTTAAGATAAGCTAAAGAAAAGGAGTGTCTCCGGGGACTATAAAGTGCCAGAGTAAGTGAGGAGTGGGCCAGGAAGCTGATGCTGGGAAAGAGGTCTGAACAGGTAGTGCATCGTGATCTGGGAGGAGCTTACTTGTCTGAGAACGGATTTGGATCCTATTTATACAAGAGACCTCACATGCAGCATCCTAAAGGGGCTCAGATCCTACTGGAAGAAGTCTGAAGACTTACAGACAAAAGACCTCTGCTACTTAATTTTTTTTCCTGCCTCTTAGAAGTTGAGATCAATCTATGATTTGGACATTTCTATTGCCTTAATATTTAATACTGTTTTCTACCTCTGCATTTATCTTGGCAAACAAATTCTTCATTGATTACTTAATTGTCTAAAATGATTAAATTGGTCATTTCAGATGTGTCAGCTCCACAATTTATTAGATTTTCTTGAGATTAAAAATGGCTTGGTAGGTTACTAGACAAAAATAAGGGCTATCTTTTATCTTTATTCTTCTATTAAACCAAATATAGTAAAATTGACTACAGAAACATTTAAAATACGTATTCTAATAAGCTGTCACATTTTAACCATGATCCAACTAGTTTTGAGAAAATAGCTTCATTTTCAATAAGAAATGTAACGACAGAATAGAATCTAATCCAGTGTTTGCAGCTAACATTTATTTCTGGCTTGATTGTAGAACCTGGACACACTTCCTCCTTTTTTGATTTCTTTTTACATATTAACCAATTTCTCTTAAAGATGGAATATGCAAGATTAGAAGACTAAAACAATTTAATGGATTATTTTCACTCTTAGGTAGACAAGTTAGAAAATTTGAGAATCATTTTGAAGAATCTATGTGATCTATTTAGTTGTGTGGAAATTAAATATTTTGAAATGCTATTTCAAGTGTGCTTTATCAGTGTTGTTAGTTTAAACCTGGGAACATTTTGTACATTAGTCATCTATTGCAAGGGCAGGCTAGGAAAGCAAATAACTTTAAAATAACTTAAAAACTATAACATGTTCACAATAATAGACATCCACTTGTGTGGTGCATGAATCTGTGCGCTGCCGAGACTCCTACTGGGCTTGCCTCTAAATTGTGAGTTTGGTTTAGTTTTGCTCCACATGTGTCTTCTAGAATGGCTGAGTATTAAGGGCATATTTTTCTCATTGTGATGGCAGGCATGATAGGAGCCAATTGGAGTTATGTAGGCATGTTTAAAAGCACATGTTCATGTTTCACCCAATAATATTCTATTGCCCGAAGCAAACAGCATAGTCAAGCCACATTGGTTTATTTTAATTAAAGATTCAGCAGAGTCGCACTGCAAAAGGAAGGCTAAGTGTTATTCCCTAGCAAAAAGGAGAGATTTAGAACCAAATCTCCTCTCCCACTGTTTAGAGGAGACAATGGATGCAGTTACTCACCAAAGAGCTGTCTATTAAACATAATAATAGTGTTTTCACAGAATTGGACTGAACTGAATGTTGCCTGGATTGAACTGAGAAAGAAATGAGGAACCGTTTGCAATTATCCAAAAGTCCTATTTGTAAAGCTAGTGTGTGTGTATGTGTGTGTGTGTATATATATATACCCTGTATGCTTGTGTAACACATAGACACACTCATTACAAAGCTTATACTCTGATATCATAAACACACACACACACACACACACACACACACACACACACACACACACACACACACACCACACACACACACACACCTGGCTCTCAAGGGAAGTGGCTTAACAAGAAAATACTTCAGCAAAATACAAAGAACAACAATGCTCTATTTTTCAAATTCTTCTGCTTTCAGGCTATCTTCTGGATTACTTTAACTTCCCTCTCTTTCCTCATTGTGATTTTGTATAATGTTGCAAAAAGTAACAGTCTGTCCCATAGTGAACATCACCTTGTAGCTAACTTGTTACCTATCTGACTGCTACCATATGCTTAGCTGTAGTACTGATTATGTCACGTGTAGACCAATCAACAATAAATAGCCTGGAGTCATTTTGAGTGTCTTCATTTCATTTTTCTGAAAACTATAAAACTGGGCAAATGAACTTTTGGAGTTGTTGAGGTCTAGGATCATAGATGCCTTTATTATATCATGGTCATAGCACCAATTTCTAAACTATTTTTCTTGGTGGGGAAGTCTGTAGTCATGGGACAACCAGAAAAATCCCTTAGGACTGAATGTTGAATCCAGTAATAACTGGGAACAAAAGGTTTTGTCCCTGTTCAAAACTTCATATGACTATTTTAAGTCTAAAGCCAGCAGAAGTCAGGGCTCACTGTTTGTGATGCACTTAGTATCCTGCTATAATAAATAGTCTTTCGGATAAAGATAATAAATCTCGTCTTGCTTATATGACAGGTGTTGGGGATTATGTTAGATTCTGCTATCCCCTTAAGAGGAAGCTCAGATGGCATGGGCTACCGAAGAGGGAGAAGATAAAATCCTTAGATTTGCACCTACTCCTCTGTGAGCCAGGCCTAAGGGAGCCATCCCAGCTGTAATGCTCATGAGGAGCCTGGGGAGGAGCTGGGATCTGAGTGAAAGAGGTGTGTTTATAAATTCTAACTTTTAAGTACAGTGTAGCCCTTGAATGTACTGGATTTGTTTGTTGTACCATTACCAGCACGTCCACACTGTTCTCAGGACAACTGCTCTACAGACACTCACTGTTAGGGGGTTATGTCCACTGTAGAAAGACCTCAGAGCACCTGAGGCTACTACAATGAGGCTGGGGTTATCGCTGGTTCCTTGAATCTGAGTTGGTTCTCTTGAGTTTGGGGCATTTAACTAACACTTTGACAGTTACCCCTTGGCAATATTAGAAAACTGACTAATTTGAATGCAAGATGTGCTTCTAAAGAGATTCTGGATTAGTTGAGTTTATTTGCCAGCCCACACTTAAGCTCTGTTTTTTTGTTTGTTTGTTTTCCCTTTGAGACAGTGTCTCACAATGTCCCAATGTATTCTTGATTAGCCTTGGGCTCGCCTCATCCTCCCAAGTGCTGGGCTTAAATACCTTCACCATCATACTTTGCCCAAGTCCTTTTTATTTACTGGGAAGACAGCCAAGTGTTTCTTGAAGCTTCAGGTGGAAGAACTTTAATATTTCTTTACAAGATGCATTTAAGGCATCTCAGAAATAAACTTCAGACCACTGAGTATTAATTGTAGATAGGAAGATTTCGGCCAAACGTAAGAGTTTTCTCTTACCATGGGGCAGTCTAGCAATCAGATTATTTAGAGCATTGGCTACCATTAGAGCACTTCCATATTGAACCAAATGACCTTGTTCACTGAGTATGACTCTTAAACCAGTTTTTACTGAGATTCCCTTAATGGTGGTGGTGGGGGGCAAAGACTTTACAAAATCTGAGAGGGAGATTTCTAGAATATTTTCTCATTTCTTGCTTCTCTAAGAATGGTCTACTGGGGCTCCAATCCTCACTCTCTTACACTTGCTGTACCTCTGCCTTCATTTCAGAAGGATTCTCCAGGATAGCGGAGGGGAAGGCTCTCATTGGCAGGGGTGTAGACATGTTTCTAGGATTCCATATACAATCTAGGATCACTTGGGAAGAAAGTTTCACTGAGGAGCTGTCTACATCAGATTGAGCAGAGCGTAAGTCTGAGGAGTTGCCTTGATTATACTGATTTCTGTGCAAAGGCCAATCCATTGTGGGTGGCACAAATGTAGAAGAATCACATTTATGAAGGATCCTCCCAACTGAGGAGAGAGCAAAGACACTGAGATCATTAGGAAGCTGTATAAGCAAACACAAAAAAACAAATCTTCTGTCTTAATACCCTTTGTCCTTTTGTATATTGTCAAACATATACGATAGCGCTAGGCAAGAAACAGAGACATTAAATCTATTCTTGTTGTCCTTACGTGAACTTCAACCATTTCTATTTTGATTACAGATGAGACATAGACCAAGAAGTGACCTTAAGGAAATCAACCTCTAGCTTCACAGAGTGCCAGGGTCAGAGCTATATCACATGTTGTCCTAGGTTCATTTAGGTTGCTGTGAGAATACACCCTGAGAAAAAGCAACTTAGGGGAGAAAGGATTTATCTAGTTCTTCTACTCTACCTTGATGACAGAAACTTCAAGGGTGATCTTTAGCTCTGCAGTCTTAGACAAAACAGTTGTATTACTAGGCCCTACTTCTGCCTTCTCTGGGGGTTTGTTTAGCTCCCAGAAGAAATGTTGAGCATCCCTGAGATTGATTTAGGAAACACAGTACAAGTTCATCTGTATTCTAGTCTAACATTAAGAAAACCTCAATTGCTTCCCCTCATGAATGACTTTATTGAAGACAGTAAATTTCCTGGCCATTTGTCACCTCTCAAATCCAACTTCCCTCCTTTCTAATCTCTCTTCATCCTCTACTGAATGGGACCATGAGAAGAGAAGTAGTTCATGAGAACTGATCTGACCCAATGGTAAGTTTACCATAATATTTTTGCCTGGAACTGTCATTGGGAATTTTGAACTTGAAACTGAGATGGTAATATCCTGAAAACCAAGACTGAGCCCCTGTACTTACTTAGGATAAAGTAGACTTTTTATTTATTACTCTTTTCATTGGGGATCAGAATTGAAGAGTAAGCTGATGGATTTTTAAACCCTGGGCTACGTTACACCTGTACTTTCAAAGTATCCAGTGCAGATGATAATTTTCCATATTGTAAACCTACCTATATCAGTCAAAAACATTTTTGAGCACTCAATATGGACACTGAGGAAATAATAGAGGAAATAACCTATGTCCATGCTTCTTAATGTCATAAAACCAATTGTAAAGCTAAGGTTTGTAGTCAGAAGTTTTCCTGTGTCCTGCCCAGTCCTGTGGCTGGTCAGACCCAAATAAACACAGAGAGGCTTATATTATTTTCAAACTATGGCCATGGCAGGCTTTATGCTAGCTAGCTCTTATATCTTAAATTAACCCATTGTTCTTATCTATGTTTAGCAGCATGGCTTGGTACCTTTTCTCAGTTCTGCCTTGTCATCTTGCTTCCTATGTGTCTGGCTGGCAACTCCTGACTCAGTCCTTCCTCTTTCCAGAATTCTTCTTGTCTGCTTACCCTGCCTATACTTCCTGCCTGGCTACTGGCCGATTAGCATTTTATTTATCAACCAATCAGAGCAACACATATTCACAGACTAGAGAACAACATCCCACAGCAATGCTTTGCATCTGAAATGTGCTGTTCAGTTCAGGCTCATGTGTTTGAACACAGTTCATCATCTGTGGAGGGTTGTAGAATCCTATGAGGTGGGCCCTGGGTGCCAGAGGTGGGTCACCAGAGGTTTTTTTTTTTTTTTAGGGTTTTAGCCTAGCCTCATTTCTGTCCTGGTCTCTGCTTCATGGTCTGTCAGTAGATAATGAACTCTAGCCTTGTGCTTTCACTACCATGAATTCTACCTTGCCTTCAATGCCATGATGAACCCTATCCTTTAAATCTACAGTGCAAAATAAACCTCTTACAGGCAAATCTGGGAAACAGAGTTCTTCTATAGCCACTCTAAGCAATGTCATGAGATCCTGTCTCAAAAAGGAAAGAAAAGGCTGGGGATATAACTCATCCTAGCATGGATGAGTTCCTGGATTCAACCCCCAGAACCAGACTGGATAAGTAAGTGGTTAATGAAGTGGATAAGTAATCAGTCCATAACTCTTCCCCTGTTGCTTCTTTCAGGTATTTGATCATAGAGAAGAGAAAAATGAAGAAACACAATAATGTCTAAGCACACTGCCAAGTCTGTACAATTTTTAAAGTGGAACTATTATGCATTTTAAATATAAAAGTAGACTTTGATGAAACAATATTTCACATACAGCGAGGCCTGAGGCTAAAATGAACAAAACAGCTGATCTCTGTAATCGTATAATCTGATGGGTTGGGGACTGATTGCCATTCATGAAAGATGGAATTGTGAAGACAAATGAAAAAGCCAGTTACAAATCAATATGCAAAACAGTCAGTGCATCAATCAGAAGCCCTCATAACTTAGTGCTCCAGGAAAAACCCCCGCACACTGGAGATAAGCAATGAGAATGAAAAATAAAGCCATGCATATTTACCTAATGTGCTGATCTAAAGACAAGGAAATTGAAGTCCAAGGTTATAGAAAGATATTCAGCCTTCAGAACACACAATCTACCTAAAAGGATATTATATTTATGTGTGCAAATTTACAAGCATGTAACCTGTGTGTGATTCTGTGTTCAAAGGCCAAGCATTTTTTTTTCTATCCAAAAAAAAAAATGTGTCAAACAGTAATAATTTTGTTTCTGAAACATTAAGGCCAAGTAATTTGCATTCATCCATTGTGAAATGAAAATGGAACTTGTCAACTCTTCATGACTAGGGCATAAATCTTTATGCCACCTACATGGCAATGATATACAATGCCATGTCAAGTTAATAACGTCTAGTGGTGGGCAGATGTAAATAGAAAAGTTGACAATGCAGAAGAAAAGCCCTTATGGACTTCCAGGTATAAAATGTGGAAATTGGAATATGGGTTAAAGCTTTACAGTTATATAACCAATACTCTGTTTTGTATAGTATGAAATAAAATTTGGAGTGGTGATTTGTCACCAGGCATAGTGAAGAATGCTAGTTTGTTTCTGAAGAGATGCAAAAGTTTTCTGAAGAGATCAGAGGAAGCAGCTCTATTCAAACTTGTTTTTAAGAAGCCTGAAGCAACTAGTAAAGGCATCCAAGTAAGAATGTGTTTCATTTCCTAATAGATATTTGGGAAGTGAACAGAAGTTTATATAACTGCTAAAATACTTGTGGGTCCATTATCTCTATCCCTGTACAAGAAAAGTATGACTCTTCAATCTCAGAGCATCCTGTGTACTCTGTACAAGACAGATTTCCTAAACCCCCTTCTAGCTTATGACAAAGGAAAATAAAATGTATATTTCATAGCATAAAGTGCTGCTATTTATTCCCAATGTGTGTGACTCAAGACAGAGCACACCATTGTTGATTTTCTCTAGCTCAAGGACACCTGCTGGCATGGAGGAAATGGACTTGAACATAATAAAATAAACCAGGAGTATTAAGGTCAGCCTTATCTCATCACGCTCACATTTATCTCCCATTCTGTATGGAAAGCTAATGTGGACAAATTATCTTAATGGTGGAAAGGGCAACCTGTGTTTCTGTTCAGGTCACAGACACCCGAGACTCACACAATTACTTTGCTGCTCTAGGAGCTGCTTGCTGCTCTTGTTGCAAACACGACTGCAATCCTGGTATACAGTGGAGTCTTCAAAACCATAGGATAAGGATATGCAAGTAAGGCTGGGCATGCTATTTCTTCCTAGTCACTTAGCATGTCAGACTGGCATTTATTGTGAATTAAAATTATGTTATTAGACTTCTCTGTGACTTAAACACTCTATGAAGTGAACTAAAATGATAGTTACTGCTGATGTCTTGAAAGCTCTTGAATGACCTTGATTTTCAGTTATCTCTCATTATTTCCATCTCACGCTTCTTTGGGCTTCAACGACCTTTTCTCAACTTGATCCTGAGAGCTGAGTTTCCTGCTTTCTGAATTCAATGTAGTACTGTGACGATTCATTTTTCTTTCCTAGCCTTGGTTAAGTAGCAATGGGTTAGGATCACACAGTTTTACTAAATCTGAACTCTGTGGTCTTCCTCATATTTTATGGCATTGTTAAAGATTAAACGCTCATACAAGGTAAATGCATTGACTTTCTCTCATACGAGGTAAATGCTCCTCATAGATTTATGGTATTACACCTATTTGAAGCTACTTAGAAACTAGTGAAGAATACTTTAATAGAAAAAGTTCTTTGGGAATATTAGTGTTTGTAGCTTGTTATTTTTAAGCCGAAAGGGTATAGTTAGCAGTCTAAGGCAACCTAATGCATATTTTCATTCTGTGTACTAGGTCAAATATAGGGCAGCAAGGTGACTCAGAAGATAAAGGTGCTTGTTGCTAAGCTTGGTGATCTGACATTAATCTCTGGGACTCACATGGTGGAAGGACAGACACAATCTTCTGACCATGTTGTCCTATGGCTTTCACTATTGAGACATTATTCCCCCTGCAATAAGTAAATAAATGCAATCAAATATATCAGATGAATCACAAATTCAACAATTTTGAAATTGCATTTAACCCATTCATTCTGTTATATTAGAGCTCTACAGAAGAGCAGAGGGATCTAATACATTTAATTAATTAATTGAAATCAGTTCATCTGGGTGGAGACTGACAAGTCCTTTCTGATTTATAACCTAAGATTGGCTGTCTGTTACAGAAGCAATTAAAAGCTGATCTTCCTGTTGGAAGATTATGAGGCAAGAGATTTCTGTATTACCAAGAGTGAGGCCACCATTTTACTCTGTTCAAGCATCAGTTGATTGGGTGGCATCCAGCCATATTTAGAAAGTCAATCTACTCTGTCTAGTGACTGTAGTAGGCAGTTGTTCCAGCTTTGACCTGGAATCACTGCCCCTAGTGAGGCTTCAGGTAACTGCCATGCCTACCTATGATCTGCCCCTGGAGTGCTATGAAGATGGAAGCCCTTAAGAAACTAGATCCAGATGTGCTTGCTCTCTTGGTTCCTTGTGATCCTGGATGCTAGATGGTAGACCAAGAAGAGTTCTCCAGAGAACACTGCTGGACTGCACCTCGCCTCTCCAAGATCCTGTAACCAACCCCTTTACTGGCTGTAAGTTACCCCAAAATAAAACTCCTTTTTAACTATGTGGAGTTGCCTTAATAAATCCCCACAATAAGTGACAAAGTATTAATCACATACTGTAGTGGTATTGTGTTCCCCAAAATATTGTGCACGCTAATAAATTTATCTGCGGTCAGAGAAGAGAACAGCCACAATATTAAACATAGAGGATAGGCAGTGGCAGCACATGCCTTTAATCCTAGCATTCCAGAGGCAGAAATCCCTCTGGATCTCTGTGAGTTCAAGGCCACATTGGAAACAGCCAGGCATGGTGACTCACGCCTTTAATCCCAGAAAGTGAGCCTTTAATCCCAGGGAGTGATGGCAGAAAGCAGAAAGATATAAAAAGCGTGAGGACCAGAAACTAGAAGCATTAGGCTGGTTAAGCTTCTAGGCTTTTGAGTAGCACAGTTCAGCTGAGACCCATTTGGATGAGAACTCAGAAACTTCCAGTATGCAGAAACAGGATCAGCTGAGGAACTGGTGAGGTGAGGTGACTGTGGCTTGTTCTGCTTCTCTGATCTTCCAGCATTCACCCCAATATCTGGCTTCAGGTTTGATTTTATTAATAAGTACCTTTAAGATTCATGCTACAACATACATAACAGAGAATACTAGGAATAATTTTTTTTTGTTGTCAAATACCTGAGGACTCTGAAGCCCCATCACCTTGACAGATGAACTTAATCTATACTATGCCTACAAATCTGTTCTTTAAGGGTATATTCAAGTTTTATAAGGATTAAACATTAGACGAACTTTGGGAACCCATTTAATAAGTTTATAGAATCCTATATTAGTAAATACATGCTTCCTTTATATACTTATCTATTGAACTTTTTCTCATAGACGTCATTAAATGGCTGCAGTATTTGTTTACTGTATGATTACAGATTATTATTATTAATAAATTTACTGTCTGGATGGCACTCTGGTAAAACAGTGTTTATATTAAAAGAAGAAAAACTGACATAGGGACATCAGAAAATATCATTTTGTTAGGAATGACACAAAATTGTTAAGTAGAAATGTAGTATGTAAGCTGCATGAAATTGAGGACTGTTGTCCATTTTTATATTGTCACATATATATTTGTCTTCCTCTACTTATGGCTTCATGTTTCTGGTTTCCTAAAGTCAAGTATCATCCAAAAATACTGAATGGAAAATTCCAGAAGATAACTTGGGAAGAAATTTTTCATTATGTGTTGTGAAGAAAGAACTTTTGCCTAGGATTTAAACTCAGAATTAGTTTGTTGACCATCTTTTGTAATCATTTTGAAAAATATTAGGATTTCTAGTACATGCAGAATTAAAATTATAAGGGATTACTATAAGTAATTACGTTATGATTGTTTATTAAGAATGTTGTTATAATTTTGGACTTTTCTTCCTTAACCATCTAAAAGGAGAAAATGCTTTGACTTATTTTTTAAAAATTTCATCTTTAATTAAAACATTACATCATTTATCCCCCTCCATCCAATCCAACCCCTTACGTATCCTCCCTGTTCTATGTTTCTTCTCCAATTCATGCCTCATTTTTCTTTAGTTACTATTGCTACATATGTATATATGCTGTGGTAGTTTGAATGTAATTGGCCCCATAATCTCACAGGGATAGGCACTATTAAGAAGTGTGGCTTTGTTGGAGTGGGTATGGCCTTGTTGGAGGAAGTGTGTCACTGTGGGGGCAGGCTTTGAGGTTTCCTATGTTCAGGATACCACACAGTATCTCAATAGACTTCCTGCTGCCTTCTGGTCAAGATGTAGCACTCTCAGCTCCAGCACCACATCTGCCTGCATGTCATCATGCTCCCTGTCTTAATGATAATGGACTGAACCTCTGAAATTGTAAGCAAGCCCCAATGAAATGTTTTCTTTATAAGAGTTGCTGTGGTCATGATGTCTCTTCATAGCATTAGCAACCCTAACAAAGACATATGCAAATAAATGTAAAAATGCCACCCACTAAGCACTTTATGTTTTATGTATATGATTTCAAGACTGACCACTTGGTATTGGATAACCAATTAAGAGTTCATCCCCAGGGAATAATAATTCTTCCTCTCTCAGCAATCCTTAATTGTTTTTAACTCTTCATCTGGGGTTGGGATCCTGCAATGTGTCTTCCATGCATGTTGGCATATCAACTGGTGTTATTGTTCAGGTCTTTTTGAGACAGTCATTGTGTTGAGATTTCATGTGTCTAATTTTCCTGTCATATTTAGAAGGCACAATCTTGTAGTAGACTTCCTGGTCCCCTGGCTCTTAAATCTTTCATTTCCTCTTTCCTGATGCTTTCATAGCTTTATGTAAAGGAATTGAGTTGTAAATGTGCCAACTGAGGCTAGGCAGTTAGTTTTTCTCTGCATTTTGACAGGTGTGGCTTTCTGTAATAGTCTTCATCTGCTGCAAAGTTTAATTGATGAGAGGTGAGAGCTGCACTTTTCTATAGGTTTAGAATGTATGTAGAAATTGTACTAGTCTACAAAAGTGGTAGTAATAAGTTTTTCCCTAAGACACATGATCTCACTTTCCCAGAGTAGTTGGCTGGGTTTATAGTACCAGGCATGATTTCTCTCCTGGTAACTGGGTTAAAATATTAGAACACTGGAAAATTATAAGTTTAGTTTTCACTGTTCTCTGATGTCTCTGTTTTTAGCCAAATGAATACTGAAAACATGTAACTATTTCTTCTATTGTTATTCATCATTCATTTAATGGCCTGGACAGTTTATTATTATAAGTGAGCCAACCTATAGTAATATTAAAAATTGTTATAGACATTATTTGCACATTTAAATGAATAGAGTATGATATTTTGGTAGAAACAATTATAACCTTTGGAACTTTTTGAATTACCAAAGTTGTAGCTTTTTGAAAAGCAAACTCTATAGGCTATTTTGATCTTCAACTAAATTCTTGTTACCTTATTTACAAATAATTATATGATAATTGTATTAATTGTTACCTCATGGTTGAGCTAACCCATTCTATATTAGTAATGCTTCATTAATGCTAGTTGGACTGTGAATGATGAATGGCCAAAGCAAAATTCATCACTGAAATCTACAGGTAGGTGTTCTTTCTTTCTCTTGAGTGGTAAAAATAGAAGTCAGTGTGAAGTAGATGTGCAGGGCTTCTTTCTTCTCTGCTAAAGCAAAAGGGACACACTTGAGTATTTGTAAGGGATCCTGTTAGCAATCTCACTTGTTTCCTTGATGATAGATATGGTGATTGTAGTGAGACAGACTCTCAAAGCAGCTTTATTTGCTCTTCTCTGATGGTTATAGATATTGAGTACTTCAAATGTTTATTTTATATTTACATTTCTTCTTCTGAAAGCTATTTAGTCAGTTTATTCACCAATTTATTGGATGGTGTAGTGGTTTGAATGTAATTGGCCTCCATAAGCCAGAGGCAGTGACACTTTTAGGAGGTGTGGCTTTGTTGGAGTAGGTATGGCCTTTTTGGAGGAAGTGTGTCACTGTAGGGGTGGGCTTTGAGGTTTCATATAGGCTAAAGCCACACCCAGTATCTCAGATGACTTCCTGTTGCTTGAGGTTCAAGATGTAAGAACTCTCAGCTCCTTCTCCCACATCATGCCTGCCAGTATGCTGCCTTGCTTCCTGCCACGACAATAACAGACTGAACCTCTGAAACTATATGTGGGCCACCCCAATTAAATGTTTCCCTTTATAAGAGTGGTGTGGTCTTGGGGTCTCTTCATGGTAATAGAACCCCTAACTAAGATAGACGGTTTGCTGTTTTGGCGCTTACATTTTTATTTCTTTACATGTTCTATGTCATAGTCCCCTGCCTGGTCTGTAGCCGATTTCCCATTCAGCCTCTGTCTCCTAACTCTGACGACTTTTTCTTTTGCTGGGCAGAGCTATTTAATTTCATGAAATCCTATTTATCGATTCCTCAGATTATTTCCAACATTATTAGAGTCATATTCAGAGACTCTTTGCTTATGCCTGTGTCTTGAAATGCGTTGCCGCTTTCTCTTTAGTAGTTTTAAGGTTTAAGAAGAAGCAAGATATAAAGGCCACTTATGCTCATGGATTGGAAGGATTAACATTGTGAAAATCAATCTTCATTCTCAATGCGATCCCTATTAAACTTTTTTCTTTTTTAATTTAATTTAATTTTACATATCAGCCACAGATCCCCTTGTTTCCCCCCCCTCTCCCCTCCCCCCCCCAGCTCACCCCCCATTCCCATCTCCTCCAGGTCAAAGACTCCCCCGAGGATTGAGTTCAACGTGGTAGATTTAGTCCAGGCAGATCTAGTCCCCTCCTCCCAGGCTGAGCAAAGTGTACCTGCACAGGCCCCAGGTTCCAAACAGCCAGCTCATGCACTGAGAACAGGACTCAGTCCCACTGCCTGGATGCCTCCCAAACAGATCAAGCCAATCAACTGTCTCACTTATCCAGAGGGCCTGATCCAGTTGGGGGCTCCTTAGATATTGGTTCATAGTTCATGTGTTTCCATTCGTTTGGCTATTTGTCCCTGTGCTTTTTCCAACCTTGGTCTCAACAATTCTCACTCATACAAACCCTCCTCTTTCTCGCCAATTGGATTCCTGGACTTCCACCTGGGGCCTGGCGGTGGATCTCTGCATCCAGTTCCCTCAGTCCCTGGATGGGACTGTTTAACTTTTAATTATTCTTCAGAGAACTAAAAAGAAACAATTTTGAAATTTGTATAGAAGCATATAAGACCACAAGTAGCCAATGCAACCCAAAGCAGAAAGATCAATGCAGAAGTATAACAGTATTTGATTTCAATTCATACTATTGAGACATAATAATAAAAACTATATGGTATTGGTAGAAAAATAAACATTCAGACCAATGGAATACAATTAAGCACCCAGAGATAAATCCATGCTCTGACAGAGGCCAAATTTCTAACAAAAATGTAACAAAACAAAACAAAACATATATCTAGAAAAAGACATCATTTAAAACTAAACATGCCTGAAAAACTGTAGGCAAATGAAGCTATATCCATACTTTTACCCTATACAAAAAGCAAATCAAATGGATCCAAGATATTAATGTACCACATATTCATATTATTTTTTTTCATTTTTCTTTATTAAGAAGTTTTGTACTCACTCTACATACCACCCACAGATTCTACCTCCTCCCTCCTCCCACCCCCAGCCTCCCCTCCTGAGCCACCCTATATCCCCACATCCCCCAAATCAAGGTCTCCCATGGGGAGTCAGCAGAGCCCAGCACACTGAGCCTAGGCAGGTCCAAGCCCCTTCCCACTGCACCAAGGCTATGCAAGGCATCACACCACAGGTACCGAATTCCCAAAAGCCTGCCCATGCACCAGGGACGGATCCAGATACCCCTGCCTGGGTGCCCCCGCCCCCCCAAACAGTTCGAGCCAAACAGCCGTCTTCCATATCCAGAGGGCCTAGTGCAGTCCCATGGGGGATCCACAGCCACCAGTCCACAGTTCATGGGCTTCCACCAGTGTGGCTGGTCATCTCTGCATGTCTTTTCATCATGATCTCAATGTCCCTCGCCTGCAGAATCCCTCCACTCTCTCATTGATTGGATTTCCGGAGCTCAGCCTGGTGCCTGGCCATGGATCTCTGCATCTGCCTCCATCAGTCACTATACAGAGGCTCTATGATGACAGTTAGGGTATTTGCTAGACCGGTCACCAGAGTAGACCAGTCCAGGCACCATTTGGACCACTGTCAGCAGTCCATGGTGGCATCAACCTTGTGCATTCCTGAGAGCCTCCCTAGCACCCTGCCTCTTCCTGTTCCCATGATGTCCTTATCTATCATCGTATCTCTCTGCCCTCTCACTCTGTCCATGTTCCAGCTTGACCCTCCCATTTCCCTATGTTCTCATCCCGTACTCCTTGCCCTCCATCCCCCCCCCCCACACACACCCAGTCTACTCATGTAGATCTCCTCCACTTCTCCTTCACTGGGTCATCCATGTGTCCCTCCTAGGGTCTTTCCCTTCATATTTTTATTGTTAAAGACAACTTCCATGAGATAATATAACGAGACAAGGGAGATATTAGTCATAACTATAGCCATAAGAGAGACTGACTATAGTTCTTTAAACAAAAGATGGAAGAGTTTGCTAGTGTTTGTGAGTTTATGTAGCAGAAAAGTGCTGGAGGAATGCATTATGGTGGAAGTCTGTCTGTATTTGCTAATTGGTACTTATTGAAGTTAGGCTCTTATGCTCCCAAAGGATGAGGACAGAAGATACTATCTTACTTGGTGATCATACATTTCAGTGGGATGGCTCCCAGGTCTTTGAGAAAAAACATTTCCAGGTATAGAAGGTACACATGTCAAGGGGTAGCAAAACAATTTCACACTGCAAAGTTTCTAGAAAATGTTGTCAGAAAGGGAGGACATGTAAAGCAGTGGTCTTCATCTTCCTAATGCTGTGGCCCTTTAATACAGTTCTGCATGTTGTGGTGATCCCCCCCAACCATAAAATTATTTTCATTGTCATTTCATAACTGTAATTTTCTACTGTTATGAATCTTACTGTAAATGTCTGTGTTTTCTCATGGTCTTAGGCAACCCCTGTGAAAAGGATCATTCAACCCCTAAAAAGTAGCAACCCACAGGTTGAGAACCAGTCATCTAGCATCAAGGAGAAAGCTCTTTAATATTTATTCAGGGTGAAGGGAATGGTAAAGGCCCCTTAGTTCCATTGGTGTTATAGTCACTTTATGACAGACCTCTGCTACTTCTTGGAGTCAGCTCTTGTCTTCATGCTCTCATACGAACCCAGGTGCATTCTCATTTCTGTTCCTTGTATGATCTTCCTCTACTTAGAATAATTGTATGATCTTAGAATAATTGTATGATCTCCCTCTACTTAGAATAATCATTACTCCCTTTCTGTGGCTAAATTAGATCTGTTGTATAAAATTAAAGACTTATTACATCTGTCAGGATTTACTGGATATCTAATAGTAGTAAACAGTCCAGAATCTCTCCTCCTTAACTTGGTTTTCATCTTTTTATAATCTAGAATCTTCTAGGAGACAAACCTCTGTGTTTGTTAGGTAGTTTCCAGATTGGGTTAGTCAAAGTAGGACTACTCATCCTAAATGAATGCTACTACTCCATGGTCTAGAGTTCCAGACTGAATAAAAAGGAGAAAGCTCACTGAATCCCAGTATTCATCCATGCCTGCTTTCTGACTGTGGATGCAATGTGGCCACCCACTTTACTGTCTGGCTCTTTCGCTTTCTCTATGCAGTAACTATCTGTACCCTCAAATTGGGAGCTAAAATAAATCCTGCCTTCTTGAAGTTACTTTAGTCAAGCGTTCTGTCACAGTGACCAAAAAAATGTATTTAATATATTTCTAGTTATACTGCATGTAGACTGAAGGGATGTCAGCATTCCATGTTAATCCTAGTTCTCACAACCTACCAACTTCATTTCCTTGTATTTTACAGGTCAGAGTAAATCACCATTAGTTATGTTTGCTTCAAAAGAAGCAGGATATGGAATCCTTTCACGCTCTTGGGAGAAGGAAAACCATAATATTAAGCAAACAGTATTAAAGACTATCAGAGAATCTTGAGTGGTTGAGCTGCTGAGAATAAGGGACTGTCCTGTGATCAGTTCTGGTTGAGATATCTATATCTTCCATTGCAAGGTACTGGGAACATTATAGAAGAAGGTTTGGAAAGAATACAAGAGCTGGAGAATAGTGGGGGGATTGTCAGAAGAGTTCTCCTGGACACAGCATGAATGCTGCACTCAGGAAATCATTGCAGTTGTGGTTACCTGTATAGAATGTTTTTGTACAGGTAGACATTTCATCATGGAAGAAAGAGGGTCTTCTTCTTTCCCTCTTCATTTTTTTTATTTAGAAATTTTTTATTCATTTTATATACCAACCACAGATTCCCCCTCTCATCCCTCCTCCTGTTCCCTGCCCCTGCCTCCCCCCTCAACCCATCCTCACCCCTCCTCTGAAAAGGTAAGGTCTACCATGGGGAGTCAGCAAAGCCTGGTACTTTCAGTTGAGGCAGGTCCAAGCCCCTCCCCACTGCATCAAAGCTATGCAAGGTATCCCACCATAGATAATGGGCTCCAAAAAGCCAGCTCATGCACCAGGCATAGATCCTGCTCCCACTGCCAGATGAATTGCTAAATGGTATTATTCATAAAAATCACAGAGCCAGATATTGGGGTTAAAACCTGAGAGATCAGAGGAATAGGAAAAGCCACACCAACCTTGCCTTACCAGCCCTCAGTTTCCAAAGAGGCCTACTTCCTGTATACCCACACCTATGCCTATATGCCTTTGTTCTGCAATCTCACTTCCTCTCTCTGCCTAGGTACATCACTTCTTGTCTGTCTGTACAGACATCCAGACCTTTATGGTTAGTGCTGGGATTGAAGACATGTGCCACCATGCCTGGCTCTGTTCTGTAATGTGGCCTTGAACTCACAGAGATCCTGGTGGATCTCTGCCTCCCAAGTGCTAGGGTTAAAGGCATGTGCTACCACTGCCTGACCTCTATGTTTAATATAGTGGCTGGCTTTTTCCTGTGATCCTCAGATAAGCTTTATTGGGGTATACAGATAAAATATCATCACATGCCCCTTAAACAGACCAAGCTATACAACTGTCCCACTTATGCAGAGGGCCTAGTCCAGTTCTATGGAGGCTCCACAGTTGCTGGTCTAATGTTCATGAGTTCCCACTAGTTTGGTTTGGTTATGAGAGAGGGTCTTATAAGACCTGTCCCTGAGGGATGATTTACAGTAGTTTCTAGGGGAAGAGAAATCACTCCTTCTGTGCTGTAACCACTGAGAAGTTGCTCATGCTCTAATACAGCCTCTCAGCTATGCTCATGCAAACAACCATAATTAAACTCAGTGGACATAACATGCATACACAGGCATGAACCTATGATGAGGGATTTGTTGAGAAGAAGGGAAGAATGATTAAAGTAGGAGGGAGAGGGAAGTGGGAGAGAGTACTCAAGGTGGAAAGTGACTAATATTCATTATATAGTTGTATAAAACTGTCAGATAATTTTTTGTTTATTACTTTTAAGACTTTCATACATGAGTTTTGTAGTTACTATGCTGTTCTCCCTCTAGATCCTCTACGGTTCCTCAGTTCCTCAGCTCTATTACCTCTCCTCTTAATTATCATTGTTACATATATGCAACATATATTACATATGTTAAATATACACATATGCAAATATATGTAAATATACCATATGTAGTCCATTTAGGGTTGCTCATACATGTGTTTAAGAATGATTGTTTGAATTGGATAACCTATGGGGGTGGGGCTTGTCCCTGGAGAAGACTGATTCTCAGTCTTTTAGCATCCATTAATTGCCTGGTAGCTCTTCATGTGGGGATGGGGCACTGTGAGATTTTCCCTATCCATGTTGGGTGTCAACTGGTATTGTTATTGTGTAGCTCTTGCTTAGTGACCATATTGTTAAGAGTTCTTGGGTGTAACTCCTGTCATATAAAAAACATTGTCTTGTAGCCGACATGCTGGTCCTCTTACAGTTTTCTTGGCCTCTCTTCTGTGGTGTTTCCTGAGCTTCAGATGTAGCAGTTATGTTGCAGATGTGTTGATTGGGAGTGAGAACCCCAGAGTCAGTTGCTGTCTGCATTTTAACCAGTTGTGAATTTCTGTGATGTTCTTCATTGGCTGTAAAAAGAAACTTCTTTGATGAAGGGTGAGAGCTGCCCTTATCTGTGGCTATAATGTAGGTATTTATAATGTATGGTGAGTGGGCATTTATACTGGTTTAGGAAATTGTTAGGGATAGGTTCACCCCCAGGGTTAATGACCTTACAGCTACAGGTGGTTAACTAAATTTATAGAACAAGGCATTAATTCTCTCCTCTTGAGTGGGTCTTAAGTCCAGTTAGGTACCTGCTGGTTACCTCCTAAATATAAGTGCAATATTGGACTTTATTGTGATTTATAGAAATCACAGCTGCTAATTCTTTTTAGTTAAAAAATATCCTGAGTGATTTTATCTTCCAAGAATGGTCCTTTTTCCTCAATGCTATTGCTTCTTCTTATGTACCATAATTGTCATGTTAATTACAAAACAATAAGGTATTTTTATATCAATTATAATAGTAGATAAATTACCATGACATTGACCTGCTTTTCTGCTTCTAAACCATCATCATCATCATTCTTTGCACGCTTAGCAGTTCCTTAGAATGATACCCTTGCCAGGTTCATGGAGGGTCATGCACATCCACCTTTTGGGTCTACCTCAAGTATCTGTTTTTATAGACTGTTTCCCAGGCTTAACACTTAAGAGTATTATCCAATGTTATTATAATGTCTACATGTCTATTCTACTCACTGGATTTCAAATGTTTTCAAAGCTGGTGTTACGGATTTCAGTTTTTAATACTGGTGCTTATTAAAGTTCTTGAATATAAAAATTATTCAATAAATGATCACCAAGTTAAGTTAAAATGATTATCTTACCCAGTATATCTTTTCATTGTTAAACAAACAGGTTTAATTAGAGTGTGAGAGTAAATGGATGATAATGTGTTTGTCATTGGTAAGCATTGTCAGCATTTGGAGTGGCAGAGAGAAATTGCGATATCATACTTTTGTAGATCTTTATAAGCAGGTGGGACAGTTTTTTCCCAGGGATAGTTTTACCTTGTAGTCAGGAAATTGACTGTTATGGACTCTTGAGGTTTCTTCCAAACCTGTACAGAAGTATAGGACAGTTCTGCAGCATTGAAATAATTTTGATTTCTTTTAAAAGCATATTTTGTGAAGCAATTGGAAGCATAGAAACAAAAATGGATTCATTATAATCCATTCTGAATTGCTGTCGAGGTGAAGAACAAAACCCCGAAAATAACATTAAATCATATTGGGATTGCTTACAAGAAGTGCAGAACTCTAAAGCCTCTGTGGGTTTATTGATGAAAGACAGTACAATCTCTCACACAAAAGCGAAAACTTGAGAGAAACTGGAGGATTTGAGGCTTTACCTGAAGTAGTCATGGAAATAAATGTCCCCTCTCTTTTAGTCCATTTGAACTGAGAAAAAGTGAAATACATTTTAATGCTTTTCAAATCCTCTCAGCATTTCAGCTATTCTAACTTCTCCAGGAAGCTCCAGGAAGCAAGGAAATCCCCCTATTCTGTCTTTGTTACTGTGGCCTTCACTGAGGGGAACAATTTTTCTTGAATGTGGCTTAGAGTGAAACAAGCCTCTTGTTTGGGATGGGGACAACAATTCTGTTGGGAGCCTGTTGTCATTATTTGAAGACGATGTAGGAAAAAACACATGTCAACAATAGCCAGCCCTCAAAATCCAAGGGTCTGTCTTTTATGAAATGACTCTGAGCAGAGGCTGTGCTGTGGGATCAAATGTAGATGAATAACCAAACCAGCAGCCCCAGATGATAACTCCAGGATGAAGTTCAATGACCAAAGTTTGACTGGGAAGTTTTGACTAGGTATATGCTGGGTTTTGAGGCAACTGAGACAGGTATCAGGTTTGGGGATCCTTCAAACACCACAGCTGGCAGGGTAACGATCCATGTGAGGCAAGAAGGAAATCTGGTTCAACAGGACTTAGTTAGCTGGTGTGGGTTCAAACTTGTAGAGTTTGACCCCGAGCACTTTATTTATTTGGACATATTTAAGCACAGTACAACTTTGGAAAAAAGGTTCCTTGTGACAGTTAAAGGCATGACTACATCCAAATTCTCTTGCAAAGTACATGTCTTTTGCAAAGTTCCTGCTAATTCATCCATAAGAATGAGTTCTATTGAGTAAGAAACAATGCTCAGAATAAAGGCCCAGGGAAGAAGGGCCTGGAATAAGCACAATAGTAAACTATTTTGCAAAGTACATGGGAATTTTTCTTAAGAATGGATTCTATTGATGGAGAAACAATGCTCAGGTATCTGGGAAGAGCCTAGGATAACCATAATAGTCTGGGGAAATTGGGTGAAGCCTGGCCCTATAGATAGGAAGGATCACCAGGTTATTAACTACATCCAACCCCAGATTTCCAAGTGGAAACAGATGTAAAACCCTTCTGTTGAGGAGAAAAGCCTGTGAGTTTAACAGCTCTGGTTTCCCTAGTGCTATCTGTGAGCATGAAGACCTTGTGCCCTCTATACTCAGTGATAAGAGAGAGAATGGACACAGTTTGAGAACTCTAGTGAATTCTACCTAAATTTCTTCTGATGGCTTTATATTATTTATCCTCATTCCAATGTCTTTATTGTGGTCTCTCAAAATATCCTCTGTAAAACCACTTACAAGAATTCTTCTAGAATATGATATGCTTATTAATTTTTATTATGTATTTTACTTTTGAGATTATAATACAATGACATCATCTCTCCCCTTCCTCCCCCAAACCCTCCCATGTACCTCTCCTTGCTCTCTTTCAAGTTCATGTCCTCTGTTTTCATTAACTGTTGTGGATTTGCTTTTGAAGCTGCCTCACTGCGTTCTGTTCTTTCCTGCTTTTCTGTTACTCTAGGTGAAAAGATGGATTGGAAATTCTGCCTTACTCCCCACCCAATGTAAGTACTGCTAAGACAAGAACAAATACGTGGTATGTTGAATAACATGTAAAATGTCACTTTTCATTTTCATCTTGATCATCTCTAACAGTTTGTTTCATATTAATTTGCTTCCTCCCTCTTCCCTACTTCTTATCTGTCTCAGTTTTTTTTTTCCAGAGGAAGGCCCGGTATAGTCTGGATTCTCAAGCAAACTAGGGAGATTAGGATGGGCATGATACTGGGTGATAGAATAGACTTGGTACAAGGGGCACCTGAAGCAAGGATGAAAGGCCAGCAGAAGCTATACTGGACAAAATTGACTGAAAGTACAATGTTAAGGTAACCATTAATGATAATTCTGAAAGAAGCATAATGTTCCCACACTGATTTGCAGTAAGTGACCTTGCTTTTTTTTTTTTTTTGTCCTGCCTGCCAGGCTTAGGTTATGAGGCTCAACCTGTTTCTAAAATAGAACTACCTTGGTTTTAAAAGGCTGTGCTTATTCTGCGTACTTTAGTTTTCTATCCATGTGCCCAAGGTCATAGCTCGCAGCTGAGCTGAGTGCATACTGCTCACCCCAAGCATTGCCATTTGCAGTGATAACAATGGGACTGTCACACTTTGGGTGAACATGCTTCTGTTAGGGCGCAATTTTTCTACAAAGGGTTCCTTGCTGGCTGTGCCTTTGGATTATGGCTACAGTAGAATTTTCCTCACAACAGCCTTTCTCTGGCAAGGATTCTTACCAGCACTTCATACATAAACATGGGCTTCCTCTGAATAGTATCAAAAATTTACATTTTGTCCATAAACTAGCACATTACATGCTTGCTTTTAATTTTATTGACACCTTTGCCTCTTTGCATTTCATTGGCATGGGGACAGGTTAGGGCAGAATTAAGTGCTACACCACGGTGCACAGTGGCTCATATTCTTTGCTTATCTTTTCCCAACTCTTTCCCCCTAGAGCAAGAAGGAAATCCTTCAAGTCTAAGCCTTTCTTTTGAACAGAGAAGTGGCTTGTCAGCATTGATACTAATCTTTTAGTAAGATTTAGGCAAAATATGCAGAACCCCATCTAGCTTTTAATTTAAAAATCATGTTTGCTCTTTAGAAGTTTAAAGATAGATATTATTTTTATCATAATGAACATTTATAGATTCCGATAATTCATTACTAAGACAAAGAATCATGTATGGTTAACATCTTAGTGGGGTTATTTCATAAATAAAAGTTTCAGACCGATACAGTCCAAAGGCCTTATTCTCTAGTTTTTTTTTCCATTGTAGAGTATCTGACTCTTTTTATTTAATAATTAACATTATGACTAATCTAAATCCTGACAACCCCCAGACAAAGCCCAGTGCTTTGACACCATTGCTACTGTTATCTTGGTGTTTCTGACAAAAATACTTTCAGACTAGTTCCCTTTGGCACTCTAGGGATATGATTTGTGAGAGCTTTCAGAATTTTTCACACTTCTGAAGCACTCCCTTAAGGCTTCAGACTGAAGAACGAAGTAAAAAAAACATTGTTTCTGGGGAGCGTGAGGAGTTATTGACCTTATTTGGCTAGTCTCGCGGGATCTTATGAGGCTAGTCTCGCGGGAGCTCATTTGGCTTTCAGTGAGCAATATTGTTATGTCTACACACTTATGAGGAACACAGAAGGTAAAAAAAAAAACATGCTGTGACCATCACTTATTCTCACTTTCTAGTAGTCATCCTTCTTGTCCTTCTTGCTCTGGCTGGTGAGGTGAGCTCCTGACCCACAAAGGCCTTTGACACTGTGTCTGAATGAGAGTCTGCTGGTTGCTTTAGTTCTGTGACTGAAATGGAGAAAGAATAAGTGTCTATATTTGTCCTAAGTTCTATTCAGGTTCAGAATGTGTGTCCCTGTATGTTTGGGTATGAAGATTAACCCACGACAGTCTATTTAATGGGTCATAGGGATTTATTAAGATATAAGTTGAGGAAATACACTCAAGAGTACAGAACAGAGTAGACAGCTGAAGTCGACCTCTGATCTGACTGGGATCCACCTTGCAGGCAGCAGAGAGAAAGGGCACGTGACCCTTCTCACTCTCCTTTTTTTTTTTTTTTTTTTTTTTTTTTTTGGTTTTTCGAGACAGGGTTTCTCTGTGTAGCTTTGCGCCTTTCCTGGAACTCACTTGGTAGCCCAGGCTGGCCTCGAACTCACAGAGATCCACCTGGCTCTGCCTCCCGAGTGCTGGGATTAAAGGCGTGCGCCACCACCGCCCGGCTCTCACTCTCCTTTTAAGAGGTCACTTAACAAGGGCAGGAAGCTCTGCCTCCTTGAGCCCTATAGCCCAAGGTCATGGGCAGAGCAAATGCTGCTACATTTGGGAAACAGGATTGTCCCCTGGCTTTAGGAACATGCATCGCCTGTCAATGACTGAACTTCAGACAAGCTTTTGTCCTTTCTTATGGTTAGGAAAACAAACTGGGTATACACCAAGGAGGGAAAAGGACATTTTAAGAAAGAAAACATGGAATCAGTACATTTCAGCCTAGATACTTTGAAACTTCTGTTATGGGGTCTCTCACCATCTTTTTGCTTTACGGGGCAGGAATTAAGGCTGTGTGTTTTCAATTTAGTTAGACATGGACTCCAACTACACCCCTCCACTTACTAACTACATAGCCCTGGAAAAAAGTGCTTAACTGAGAAACTTTAAATATTTCATGTGTGCAACTAAGGGTTATTAACATGTGTTTAATAGCAAAAGAAGTGTTATTAATGGTGATTACAGTAAGATTCCTAACCTAAGTCCCCACACTGTGTCAAAACTCATTTAGTGGTGGTCTTTACTATTGGCTTTCTGAAGAACAAAGGGGAACCTGCTCTGGAGGGTAGGAATTCCACCTATCAAAAGTACTCTCCTATCTTCTCCTCACAAATGTTTAGGCCAATATCATTGGCTTCCTTTGCTTTCTTTTTCTCAAAGATCTCTCTCTCCCTCCCCACCTCCCAGATGCACGTGAGCAGATGTGCTTGTGTGGAGGCCAAAGTTTCACATCTGGTGTCCTTCTCAATAGCCTTTCTGCATTACTTTTGAGACAGTCTCTCTCATAACCAGAAGAAGTTCATGGATATGTAGGAGTAGCTCTCAGCCCCATATGCTGCTTATCGTTGGTACCTCACTGAAATCCTACCACTTCCACAAGAAGAGTCCTGCGCTGGAAGAACCATGCTTCTTCACTTTTGAACTTGTGTTCTTTTTTTAATTTAATTTAATTTAATTTAATTTAATTTTACAATACCATTCAGTTCTACATGTCAGCCATGGGTTCCCCTATTCTCCCCCCTCCCACACCCTCCCCTTACTCCCAGCCTACCCCCCATTCCCACCTCCTCCAGGGCAAATCCTCCCCCGAGGACTGCAATCAACCTGGTAGACTCAGTCCAGGCAGATCCAGTCCCTTCCTCCCAGACTGAGCCAAGTGTCCCTGCATAAGCTCCAGGTTTCAAATAGCCAACTCATGCAATGAGCACAGGACTTGGTCCCACTGCCTAGTTGCCTCCCAAACTGATCAAGCCAATCAACTGTCTCACCTATTCAGAGGGCCTGATCCAGCTGGGGGCCCCTCAGCCTTTGGTTCATAGTTCATGTGTTTCCATTTATTTGGCTATTTTTTTCAATAATTGAGTAGAACCGAAATTTATTATAAGCCACAGTCATCCTAGGGACCTCCATACTATATATATATATGGTTCTACGGGCTGTGGTCTGATTGTTCTTTATTTTATATCTAGAATCCACTTATGAGTGAGTACATACCATGACTGTCTTTCTGGGTTTGGGTTACCTCACTCAGGATGATTTTTTTCTAGTTCCATCCATTTGCCTGCAAATTTCATGCTTTCATTGTTTTTCTCTGCTGAACAGTACTCCATTGTGTATATGTACCACATTTTTTCCATCCATTCTTCCATTGATGGGCATCTAGGTTGTTTCCAGATTCTGGCTATTACAAATAGTGCTGCTATGAACATAGCTGAGTATGTATCTTTATGGCATGAATCAGCATTCCTTGGGTATATGCCCAAGAGTGGGATGGCTGGGTCTTGAGGTAGTTTGATTCCTAATTTTCTGAGAAACCGCCATACTGATTTCCACAGTGGTTGTACAAGTTTACATTCCCACCAACAGTGGAGGAGTGTTCCCTTTGCTCCACATCCTCTCCAACATTGGCTGTCATTGGTGTTTTTGATTGTAGGCATTCTGACAGGTGTAAAGTGGTATCTCAGAGTCGTTTTGATTTGCATTTCTCTGATGATTAAGGATGTTGTTGCTGGAGGGCTTCTCTCCAGGTTCCCCAAGCCCCGCAGTCCCACAATCCACTTATAAAATAATCACTCAGACGCTTATATCACTTATAAAGTGTATGGCCGTGGCAGGCTTCTTGCTAACTGTTCTTTTATCTTAAATTAACCCATTTTTATAAATCTATTCCTTGCCACATGGCTGGTGGCTTACCAGCGTCTTCACATGCTGCTTGTCCTGGTGGTGGCTGCAGTGTCTCCCCTCAGCCTTCTGCTTCCCAGAATTCTCTTCTCTCCTTGTCCCACCTACTTCCTGCCTGGCCACCTACTTCCTGCCTGGTCACTGGCCATCAGTGTTTTATTTATATAGAATGATATCCACAGCAGGATGTTGAGCATTTCTTTAAATGTCTTTCAGCCATTTGTAGTTCTTGTTTTGTGAATTCTCTGTTTAGCTCTTTAGCCCATTTTTTAATTGGACTGTTCAGTATTTTGATGTCTAGTTTCTTGAGTTCTTTATATACTGTGGAGATCAATCCTCTGTCAGATGTGGGGTTGGTGAAGATCTTTTCCCATTCTGTTGGCTGTCTTTTTGTCTTATTGGCTGTGTCTTTTGCCCTGCAAAAGCTTCTCAATTTCGAGAGGTCCGAACTTGTGTCCTTCTGGAGTTGAATGGTGAGCGATAGAGGGGATATAAATAGCAGACAGATAGTCCATTTGGGGGAAGCATTTTCTACCTGGGATGCATGCACACATTTCCCGTACAATTAGTTCCTTTACTGTCCTTACATACTTCCAGATGCTTTGACTATGCTACTAGGAAATAGCTTGCTAAATCTATCTGAATTGAGCTTGCTCTGGCTTCTCTCTTTTTCAGTCTGAGCTGATGAAGCTCTAGTTTCTGGCTGTTCAATGTAGCCATCATACTGAACTGATTGCTCTTTCTTATTTAGTTTTCTCTGTATTTGGCACATCTGGATTTGTGTGGGTTCTGCCACCCCTTACCTTGCTGTCCTTTAGGACAGAATCTGCTTTTTCATTTCTTCAGTTACATATTTAAAGAACTGGTTGGGTACACATAATTAGAAGAAAATTTTTGGAGGCGGCAGGGAAGCTTCTCTCTGTATAATTAAATTTTATGCAGACAAAATAAAATTGTGTGTTTAAGGTTATTTTTCTAACTACTACTAGAAATTACTCTTTAATACCATATGAATATTTTAAAATTTCTTGATAGTTATTTTAAAATTTCTCTCCACCAAACTATCCATAGTTATTTATGACATTTGTGTGTTGGATATTTTCCTAACAGATAACCACAACACAAAGTCAATTTGTTAGGTGAAAAATTAAAATCTCGAGGGAAGCAGACCAACTTTGGATTTTCATCCCTCCTCTATCCAGTCCTCTAGTCTCACCCCAACTCTGCAGCAGCTGCCGCTGCCTCCTTTTTCCACTCTGCTCTCACCTCCAAGGGGTCAAGTAGACCTTCTCCTCCAACCCTGCTCCCCATCACTTTAGTCAAGCTCCCAAATCCAACAGGCATTCCCTGGGAGTTTGCAGGCCAATCTGATCAGGGAAACAGGTAGGTTCACTGCAGATCTTCACATGTCCCTCCTTCCTCCAATTCCAATTGCCCTGCTTTATCACTAGTTCACTAGTAGGACCACTTATTGTGGCCTCCCCTTCATTTTTACACCCATTTCCAAGGGAGCAATCAGACCGTCTCCCCCAATCTTCCTTCTCTTGACACATCACATTATCCTAGCCCTCAGCATGAGCAGGCATTCCCTGGGAATCCCCAACCACTATGATGAGCAAAGCAGATCAGCATGTAGCTCTCAGCTATTGATCCAATTTCAGGCTCTCTGCCATGATGATAATGGACTAAACCGCTGAAATTGTAAGCAAGTTACCAATTAAATGTTTTCTTTTATAAGAGTAACCTTAGGCATGATGTCTCTTCACAGCAATAGAACAGTGACTAAGGTAACAGGCCACTTCAGCCAGGGAAGAAAGGAGCCTAATTTTGGATCTTCACTTCTTCCTCTCCTCTGTATTCAACCCCCCAGTCACACCCCCAACTCTGTAGCAGACCATTTACTGCAGCTTCTCCCTTCCCTCTGCTTCCATCTCCAGCTAATCAAGCAGATCTTCTCCTCCAACCTTCCTCCCCACTCATCTTGCTATCCCAGCCCCAAACTAGCAGGCATTCCATAGCAAGCCACCTACCAAGCCTGCCAGAGAAGCAAGTAGGCTAGCGAAGCAAACAGGTGAGCTTTATATCTCCATTCTCGTTCCTCTTCTCCAAATTCAGTCCCCTACTCTCCATCCCCAGAACTGTAGCAGACTACCTATTGCCTCTGCTCACTTTCTGTCCCCATTTCCAGAGGAATATGCAGACCCTGGTGGAACACCCTGCTTTCTACCCTCTTCTGGACCTACTCCACCCTACTTCTTCTAGCCCATCCCCATTTATGAGCATCAGCTCTCAATATCTAGAAATGCAGAACCCCATTGGTCACCATGTAAAACCCAAGAATAATTCCTTCCCAGGAAGCATACAGGCACGACACCCTTCTAAGAACCAGACAGGGCAACAGAAACCAAGAAACCAAATGCCCACCCAACAAAGACAACACCAGATATCAGCACCTAGAATTACAATCATGCCAAACCCAGAGGCATAGACATTGGCATAAAATCACAATCAACAACAACCAGGACAATATGTCTTTACTAGAGTTCAGCAGCCCTCTACAGTAGGCCCTGAGAAATGCAACAAAAATGAAGCACAAGAGAAAGACCTTAAAATAGCCTTTATGGATTTTGATAGAGATCCTTAAAGAGGAATTGAATAAATACCTCAAGAAATCTATGAAACATAAAGAAAAAGTAGAAGGAAATGGATAAAATGGTTCAAGATTTAAAAGTAGAAACAGAATCAATAAAGACACCCAAACTGAGGGAAATCTGGAAATGAAATCCTTAGGAACTCAAACAGGAACCTCAGAGGCAAGCCTCCCTAACAGAATACAAGAGATGGAAGAGAGAATCTCAAGCATTGAAGACATAATAGAAGAAATGGATACATCAATCAAAGAATTTGAATTTAAAAATATCCTGGAATAAAACATCCAGGAAATCTGGGACATGGTAAAAATATCAAATCTAAGAGTAATAGGAATAGAAGAAGGCTGAAATACCCGAGTTAAAGGCACAGAAAGTATTTTCTTCCTTTCCTTCTCTTTCTCTCTCTTTTTTCCTTCCTTCCTTCCTTCCTTCCTTCCTTCCTTCCTTCCTTCCTTCCTTCCTTCCTTCCTTCCTTCCTCCCTCCCTCCCTCCCTCCCTCCCTCCCTTCCTTCCTTCCCTCCCTCCATCCCTCCCTTCCTTCTTTCCTTCATTCCCCTTCCTTCGTTCCTTCCTTCCTTCCTTCCTTCCTTCCTTCCTTCCTTCCTCTCCTTCCTTCCCTTCCCCTCCTTCCTTCCCTTCCCCTCCTTCCTTCCCTTCCTCTCCCTCCCTCCCTCCCTTCCTCCCTCTCCCCTTCTCCTTCCTTCCTTTCTTTCTTTTGTTGTTTTTTTGGGGAGGGTTTATCTGTGTAATAGTACTGGCAATACTAGAATTCACTTTGTAGACCAAGTTGACCTCAAACTCATTGAGATCTGTCTGCCTCTATCTCCTGAGTACTGGGATTAAAGGCATGTGCCACCACATGTAGACAAGAAAATATTTCCAACAAAATCATAGGAGAAAATTTTCCTAACCTAAGGAAGAAGATGCCTATCAAGGTACAAGAAATTTTTAGAAACATATAGAAACCAAAATGGACTGGACCAATAAAGAAGACCCCCCTTGCATATAATATTCAAAACACTTAATGGACAGAACAAAGAAAGAATATTGAAAGTTGTAAGGGAAAAAGATCAAGTAACATATAAAGATAGACCTATTAGAATAACACTTGACTTCCCAATGGAGACTCTAGAAAGCAGAAAAGCTTGAAAAGATTCTACAAAATTGAAGAGACCACAGCTTCCAGATTTATTACTATACCCTCCAAAACTTTCAATCACAGTAGATGGAGAAAACAAGACATTCCATAATAAAGCCAAGTTTAAGCAATATCTGCCTACCAATCCAGCCCTACAGAAGGTGCTAGAAAGAAAACTCCAACATAAAGAGGTTAACCACACCCAAGAAAACAGAAGGAATAGGTACTCCAAACCAAGTAATTAAAAGAGGACACACAACAACAACAACAAAATAACAAACACCACTTATTAATATCTCTCAACATCAGTGGTCACAATTCCCCAATAAAAAGACATGGACTTACAGAATGAATGCCAAAACAAGATCTATTCTTCTATTGTGTCCATGAAACACACCTTAACATCAAGAACAGATATTACCTCAGGGTAAAAAGATGGAAGAGGGTGTTCCAAGCAAACGAACCTAAGAAGCAAGCTTGTGTAGCTATTTTAGTATCTGGCAAAATAGACTCAAGCCAAACTCAATCAGAAGAGATTAGGAAGAACACTACATACTCATCACACACACACACACACACACACACACACACACACACACACACACTCCACTAGGAGGACACTGCAATTCTTAACATCTATGCACCAAACATATGGGTCCTCAAGTTTTTCTACAGCTTAAATCAATTAATAGTTATGGAAGGATGAAGGAGGTTGACTGAAATGGGAGGATCCAGTAGGGTAGGAGAGAGAAGAAGGGCACACTATAAGGACTACAGGGAGGACAGGTAAAATTAAGGGCCATTTGAGAGATAAGCTAATATAGTAGAAGTTTCCTCAAATATATACATATATGAAAGCAATCTAAGTGAAATTGCCAAATAATGAGAAGACAGAGCTCTAGATGTACTGTCTCTAGTACATCTCTTGTTTCTAAATGAAGCTTTTAGTAACGGGATTGGGTGACATTTAACTGAGTTATAGGCCAAAGGTATCCCATGTGAACTCTCCAGCAACTCAGGCTGTTTCCAAGACTGTAGGTTGCTCTCAGCAAACTGAAGGCAAGGACCCATTGCTAAAGACCAACACCTAGAAAACTCACTGAAGATGGATAAGTCAAGCTCATGCCTACATAGAGCCTTCACTCTTACTTGCTACTACTGTCTTTGGTATGGGAAGAAGGTACTCTTGTTGGGAGGCCTTGCTGGCTGGTCAGAGGTTGCAGTCTATCATGGCTGGCAGCTCTTTTCCTAGCTCAGCAACATGAGATCTCCTTTCACCTGCTCTGGAGAATGTCCCTGAGCCCAGAGCACTGACCTTATCTGGAAGCTGTCTCTAAACCTGGATGCCTGATTTATCTCTAGGGTGAACCTTGGCATAGTTGCCTGTTCTCCAGGACTGATAGCCAACTGACATGAAAGACAATGGGAAACCCCCACGTACTCTGAATGCTGTTTCAGGAGAAATGGAAATGCTAACCTACCCACAAACCCTTTGGTCTACAATGGTGTCCTGTCTGCAAGACATGCTAGTACAATGGTGACATAAAGCTTGAGGGAGTAACCAACCAATATCTAATTTGATTTTATGTCCATTCCATGATGAAACCCATACCTGACTACTTAGATGGCCAAGAACCTGAGACTGGGGCCAGGGGCCTATGGTAAAAACAAATACTAAAATACCATGTTCTATTGAAGAATTTAGAATAAAAAACAACTCCTAAAGATATTCTGCTGTATTCATAGATCAGTGCCTTGCTCATCCGTCATCAGAGAAGCCTTCTCTTGCAGCAATTAGGAACAAATAGAGACCCACAGCCAGACAATATACAGAGAGTGAGAGATCTTGGAACACTCAGCCCTACACTAGATGTCTTCATCAAATGCCTCCTCTCAGTGCTCAGGAGACCCTGTGGAAGAGGAGGTGGAAAGAATGTAAATGCCATAGGGGATGAATGACACCAAACAAGGCCTTCTAAACCAATGGGACTGAAGCACATATGAACTCACAGAAACTGAATCGCCATGCACAGAGCCTGCTTGACTCTGTACCACATTGTGTCCTAAAGCGGAAAGGAGAAGTGGACACATGCCCCCATCCCTAAGCAAGAAGCTATCTCTACTTGATAACCACTTACAAATGAAAATTTAACATTCTCCAAGGGAATCTTACTGGGGTAACATACTACTCTTAAGGGTAGGCTACATGCCCAGCAGTAGATAGCCAACAGAAAACAAACTCAATTGTATATTTAGAGATTCCTTTTCTCTAAATATTTAAAAAAATTTATTTCACTTTATGTTGATTTATATATATGTTGATATATATATATATACACATCTATCTCTATTTCTCTCATCTATCTATATCTGTCTGCCTATCTCTCTCTCTGTATCTATCTATCTATCTATCTATCTATCTATCTATCTATCTATCTATCTATCTATCTATCTATCATCTATCTATCTATCTATCTATCTATCTATCTATCTATCTATCTATCATCTATCATCTATCTATCTATCATGTTTCCCCCTTTACCCTACAGGTCCTTTGCCTATATATATCAGAGCTGCTAGTTTAGTGTTTTTATAGGATTCCTGAGTGGGTCTCTGCATCTACATCTGTTTCTTGTGCCTTTTCTTGGACTCTTTTCTTCTGTTTGTTTCTTTTGTCCTATTATGATGTGTTGGCTTTTGTTTTATCTAATTTATTATATTTTAGTATTAACCCTTAGAAACTTGTTTGTTTTCTAAAGAGAAATAGAAAGGGGTGGATCCAGAAGGGAGAGGAGGTGGGGAGGAACCGGGAGATGTAGAGGAACCATAATCATGATATATTATGTGACCAAAAAAAAAAAATCTATTTTCAATAAACATTAAAGTCTTCAGAGATTTTAAATTTATTTTTTGTGTTATTTTGAATTTTTTCCATGTTTATTTACAAACTTCATTTCTTATTTTCTGACCTCCTTCCCTATTTTATTATTTTGCTTTTCTACTGGGCCTTTCCTATTTCCCTTTCCAGTTTTTCACAAAGCATTTTTTATTACATTGATATTAAATCTACTGTATATGCTGAATGTTTTTGATTTTTTTAACGAGTTTTGGTTAAAAGTTTGCCAATGCTCTATGCAACATAATTTGACATTTAAACACGTCTACTCTTTTTTTAAACACCTTATAATACATCTACTTTGGAGAAGTTTGGTAGAGATTTATATAACTCAATTTTATTCTAGGTGTAAGGAGAACATTATTATCTAAATTATTAATCAAATGATAAACACTATTGAATAATCTTGGACTTGTTCAGTGAGTGTTTTACCTATACTTTTAATTTGAAATGATAGTGGCATTACATGAAATTTTAGGATAAATAATGCTAAGAGATTCTGTGTATGCCTCAGTCAGTTTCTTTCATTGACTACAAGTATTAAAGACATGGTAGAGTATCTAAGGCAGAATGCGGTTGCTGATCTAGACAAAATAGAGAATATTATGGTCAACTCAAGGATCTTTCACAATTTATTTTTATAGCTCCTTCTTTCCTCTGACACACAACACTTCCTTCCTGACAACCAGTATGCCTCCATTTCCATAATGTCAATATTTATGAATCATAAATAAATAGAATCATATAATATATCAGCTTTAGGGGATAGCTCTTTATTATTGTACATATGCCTCTGAGATCCATCTGAGCTGTGTTAATAAATACTATGCCTTTATATTGCTGAATAGTATTTTAAATTATTTCTTTTACTTTTTTGAGATTATAAGACAATTGCACCATTTCTCCCTTCCCTTTCCACCTCCCAACCCCTCCAATTTATCCCTCCTTGCTCTTTTTCAAATTCATGTCCTTTTTTCATTAATTGTTGTTACATGTGTATATGTGTGTATATATAAATATATGATTACAACCTATTCTGTATGTATAATATTATTTGTATGTATGGTTTTAGGGCTGACCATTTGGTATTGGATAACTAATTGGTATGTTTTTTCTTTGAGGGAAGATCTTTTCTTTCATGTTCAATATTCCTTAGTTGCTTGTAGCTCTTCTTTGGATACAGAGCTGAATCAAAACAAGTAGAACATCAATAGACATGGTAACATGGATGGGGGAAAGCCCAGGAGACCTCAGCCTTGCTCAAAGAACTACAGCAGTTACACACACACACACACACACACACACACACACACACACACACACACACACACACCTTGAAATTGGATATACTGATTCAATAATACAAGATAGAGAAATCATAAATAAACAAATATTACATTTTCCCAACTGATCTTTCTACAAAGGCACAAAGCAATCCAATGGAGAAAATACAGCTTTTCAACAAATATGCTAAAAGAAACTAGACATCCAAAGGGGAGGGAGAGGAGTTCTGACCCAAGTGCCACCCCTGCTGCCAAACATTAACTCAAAAATGTACAGTTTTAAATCTTAACTTGAAATTTAAAACTTTTATGAAAAACATCTGGATCTCAAACTAGGCAAAACTTTTGTTACGATCACTGAAGATACTCACGATCAAATCCAGAGGACCCTTCTATTGTTACTTCTCTCAGGGCTTTTGTGATGAAGGCCATTTTAATGTTGTTATGTGCTTTTAATGCAAAAATGGACACAATCATGACATTTCCTTTAGTCTCCCAATGTAGGTTGTTTCATTATTGACCATAGGGAGCTGATGATTTTCTTTTTACATAGAACTAGATTCTATTTGCTAATTTGATAAGATCTTAGTGCTTATGTTAATGAGTAGTGATATCTTATGGTTTTCTTATTTGTACAGCATTCTTCTGGTTTTCATATTAGCCTTATACTTGTCTCATGCAATGAATGAGCAAATGTTCCTCTTCTATTTTGTAAAGGAGATTGTTGAAATTTGGCATTGAGTCTTCATAAAATGTTAATTTGTATTCTCTAGTAGAATTATCTGGCCCAAGAGACTCTTGAGAGGGAATTTTAATTATGTATTCAATTTAATAGTTACTGGCTATGCGAATTATCTACTTCATATAGTATGAGTTGTGGTTTATATTCCTTAAGGAATTGGTTCATTTCCTTTGAGGTAGTATACTGTGTGTAGTTGTTCATGGTATCTTCAATTACCTTCAAGTTTTTAAACAAACAGTAGTTAAATACTTTTAGTGAGTCTAATATGATGTTTTGACAGATGTATAAATAGCCTAATAATTAAATTGAGCTACATAAGTCACCTTTTTTTTTGGAGTTAAGACATTTAAAATCTACTGTTTTAGCAATTTAATATACAAAATGTTTTATTTTAACTGACCAATAAAACTTCTTCCTCCATTCTGGCATATTTTTTAAGAGAACCTCAGTATTACTGACTTGATTAACAGCAAACTCCTGCCGCTCTAATAGCACGTGTCCCCTTTCCAAGCCTGCTAACTGCCCAAAGTATTACTTTGGCCTGATCATTTCACAAATCACTTCTATTAATTCTAGCAGCTTTTGGTTAAACTTTTTGATATTTCTAGACATGCTAATGTATTATATTTTGTCATATAGCAGTTTTTATATCATTTCTTTATAGCTATTTTTATGTTTTGTTTCAAGTTGACATCTCTTGATTTTTCTAGAGATGAAGTTGTGGTAGTGGGAACATGAATTGCCAGAAGTATACTAATATGGATGGTAAAAATGTAAAGCAGTAAAGTCAAGGACTAAAATATCCAAATAAGAATCCAAACATATATGATTAGATATGATCCAAGCATATATGATTATATAATGACTGACTTTCTTCTGTTAATCAAGACAGTAATACTGAGGTTCTCTCAAAAAGTTTTTAAAGACTTTAATTCAGTGTTTTCCATATGGCTAAAAATGGAAAGAGTCAATAAAACTTCCAGTACCATCAAGAACAATATTAATAATTAAATCTCTACCCTACCTCTCCTCAGTACAAAACAATGGACACACAGTAATGTGTTGGACAAGTCCCAAAAAGGCCAGTTCACACAGTTGTAGCTGGGACAGTGGAATACAAATTCATTTTATAAAAATTCCAATGACTTGTATAAGAGGATGTCTTTGAAACTGGAGGGATGATTAATTAGGACTTTTTTCATAACTGATATCAGAAATGGAGTTCAGACATCCCAATACAACAGTCATCTTGCACTTGGATGCATTGGGGTCAATACACATAACAAATTTTCTCAGGACATTCATGCCAAGTACATCCTTTTAGGACTGGTCTTTCTCATTTCTTTAAGGTGTTGTCTAGTACTTTAAGGCATGGTGAGTCTGGTAATTTGGACTTACTGATGTTCATTAACATGCTACCACTGTGGAATTTCTTGCTCAAAAGTAATTTAAGCTGCTTTTATCTTCACAACCACTCCTTGTCCTAATCAACAACTTTCTTTTAAGTTGGGTATTTCTGTGAAGAAACTGACAAATCCCTTTCAACTTCTCATTTTGCCTTAACATTCAATTTACCTTTGACCCGCTTAACATTTTCCTGGTTATCCACTTGACAAGCTATTCAGAATTTTCCCCTTTAACTGCTCTGGCGAGCTTGGGTTCAAAGGTATAACTAACTACAAATGAGAATCTAACTACACCAGAGACTACATGTCTGTTTCACTTACATGTTTTAAAAAGGACTGAAGTTAAACTTTACTTTTAAATAAAATGTTGAAATTCATTCTGTCTCCTTTTGGTGATCATTTCTGGACACAAATGCCGAATCAGAAATGTATGCTAATATATTCTGTTGCAATCACTCTAATTTTAAAATGAAAGTATTCAGAGAGTCATGCTATTAAGTTTTTAACATAGGGATACATATCTGTGCTAATGTGGAATGAGTTAGTTTTAAGTCATTAGTATATAAAACCTAGAAATGAATGAGATATTTCTTAATGATTTATTGGAAATTATTCAGTTACATACATTGACAGTTATATTTTTACTTTGTGTTTTTTGTGAATACCTTATATTGTGTTTCAAGAACTGAGCCTAAACAGAGTTCACTTGAACTTGATTAAAATCTTCAAGTTTATAGCTTTCTTTTTCTTTTAATAAAATACAAGAACTATGGATTTTATAGCAATACGAAATTAAAGACAACAGCTAGTATTTTGCTATTTTCATGTTTAGAAGAGGATATGAATGTATAAAATGCATGATAATTTTTATAATAATCAATAGAAATTATATTCGTTTACCGTGTGTGTGTGTGTGTGTGTGTGTGTGTGTGTGTGTGTGTGTGGTGTTTGCTTTTTAATTACTTGTTGCTTGGTAAAGTAATTTTTCTAATCACGAAATATCCCTATATACTGAATGGTTTATCTTTATTATCATTTATATTATAATACTCTTCTCTAGTAACTATTAGGCAAATTGTGTTCCTTTATTGATTACTGTATTTATTCATGCAAATAAGTAATCGACTAGCCCCAATTATACATTTTCTTTTAATTTAAAGTTGATTTAAAAAAAAGTTTTCTATTGCAATTTGGCTATGACTCAACATAATTTCATTAGTTGATAAAGGATCCATGAACATGATGAAAATACTGGAAATCCTTTTATTTAAATTAATGGGCAAGAGGTGGTATGCAAAGCTGTGGGTAGCAGAGGAAGAAGATAATGCTGACACTTTGACCACTCTCAAGGATTTCATAACTTTGATAAGGCATGCTCCTCTGTCCTATTCTTGGTTTGCATACATGTTTGGGAAGGTACAGTGTAAGTGGAATTTCAGTTAAACTAATGTTTGTTATAAATTTTATCTAGTCATTCTTAAATGCTTGCCTTTTAGACTGCAATCATAACACTTACTGGATTCTTTTCTCCTCAAGTATTCCTTTAGCTTATTCCAAAGCATCGTGTAAAATCTGATAGACATTTATAAACTTTCATGTACGTTGTACTGGATAAAGAGGCGACACTGAGCAGGAACAGGATCTGCTCCATCTACTCCTATGGACTCTTCCTGTATCACTAGAAACCACTGAAAAGGAGTGGTGATTAGTGTGAGAAAAGTGTGGAAGCCTAGGCAGTGTTAGGGAAAGGCAGTTCTGGGAAAGATGGAGAGGAGTCACTTCTGGGTCACCACAAATTGTCTGAGAATGTGGGAAGAGATGGTTGAAGGGCATGAACCAATGAAGTATCTGTGAACAACCTCGTTTGTTTTTTCCCAGCACCGCATGACTTTTTGGCTAGAAATTGTCCTAGTTGTATTAAGAAAATGTGATTCTATTTTATCTTAAAGGAGCCAGCTCTGATGGTAACTTCTTTTTTCTAATACTCGTCCTACACTGGATAGAACATGAAATGAGCCCTTAATTGCTAAAGTCTTTAGAATTTAATCTGTATGGGAGGATGTGACTTTAGATTTCTTATTTGTAGGGTCACCTGTAATTTAATTGTGGAATTAAACATTCATGGGTTAATTTTGTTATCTACAATTAACATTATTTATCTTTGCCTTTGCTATTATTACTGAGTATTTCCATGGTGTCTTGGCTAATAGGTGTATAATCAATTTTTGTATTATTAAAATGCAGTTGGGAAGTTTATTTTTTGAGTCACTCCCTTATACTTAGGACTTTCCATAACTTTGATCTACAGGGTTTCAGGTTATCTATTTAATAAATGATTTGTATTATCTTCTTCACTCTCTTCTGTTCTCCCTCTTCTTAATTTTTCCCTTTTGTCCTTACCCCACCCCTCTCATTTCTCTTTCTCTTCCATTTATTATTTACATATTTGTTTATCTTGTGGCCATGTGTACATCCTATAATGTGTGCATATTCTATTTCTTAAGTAGTAATCCCAACCTTGGGCATTTGTCTTAAAGGACTGTGGATCCTCAGAAACTTTGTATCTTAGGGTACATTTTGCATTTCAGTCCTCTGAGGAAAAAATCTTTCTTAGCCTTTGTCAGAGCAGCAGAAATGCTCAGGTCCCCCAAAATGTCCAAGATGTTTTCCAGCAACATATTTTGTAGACTTTTAGCAGATGGGTAGCAATAGGCCAGGCTGATTAAATATAAAAATTCATAAGCCATTGTCATGGTTTGCTTCAGGGCTAATTGGGGAAAGGATTAAAAAGATATGGGCATGCAAGTTCATGATGACATTAGTTTCTTTTGTGCAGTTTTTTTTATTTACTTGCATTTTCTTAGCTTTCATTGATGATAATTCTTGATTCATGAAATCATTATTTGCTTGACTTGAGATATTTTATATCAAAGATGTGTTTCTAAGACAATGATGTTTCCTCATGTAGTTCGTGAACTCATAATAATTAACATTTGTTTGATTCATTTTTCATACCCTTTCTTTCTGGTGTTGCTTTGAGTATCAACATAATTTGTATAAGCTACTAAGTCTATGAAAATAAATCTAGGTATACACTTGATTCAAAATTCTGAAAGCCCTTTCTCTTCTTCAGATTAAAGTGAAACTTTCAAATAGCTTTATACAGCATCACACCAGCTTCCGTTTTTTGACCACATATATGACAAGTGTCCCTTGAGTCCACTGTTTGTTTTTCATGGTCATCATTGCCATAGCTTAGGTTGACTTATTTAGTGGCCATCTAAGTGATTTTCTTCCTTCTGTTCTCACTCTCATGGATCCATTTATCATGTATTGAAATAATTCTTTTAACAAATATGTCTGTTCTTGTAGCTTTCTCACTTCTAATCCTTAAAGAGAATTTTACAGTGCTCATGATAATTTGAAAGCCATTTAGCTCCAGATACATGATGCTCTTCATGGAACAGATTCCAAGGTATTCATCTCTCCCTCCTCTTCCTCCTTCTCTCTCTCTCTCTCTCTCTCTCTCTCTCTCTCTCTCTCTCTCTCTCTCTCTCTCTCTCTCTCTCTCTTCCCTTTCTGTGTTTCCTTTTCATTTCTCTGAAACTTCAATTCATTTTAGTTGTAGGCTATGCACGAAGCAGCTGGCATGAGTCACCTGTGAGGTGATTTTATAAAGAGAATAATGTCAACAATCATCAGTCATATATGTCAATGTGTGTTAATTACCCACTTGATCCTGGCACTGTGCTCTGCACATTAGTATGTGTTATCTCAAATAATTTAACCACGGGGTGCGGTGGTAAAGGTGCTATTACTAGACTCATTTTACCGAGAGTCAAGAGGCCTGAGAGGCTTGATAAAGGATGTAGCTATTAATAGAATAAACACAAAACAGTGAGTCCAGGTCTCTCTTAGCTCCTCGCACATTCTGCTTTCTGTTCATTCTTACAATGCTTTTTTGTGTCCTGCATAATAAATCTTCCATTTAAGTTCGAACTCAGGAATTGCCTTCCCTTAAGAATGTTTTCTGGTATCCCTTCCCACTATAATTTGATCATTTTTATGTCTTTCTGAGGAACCTTGGCTATACCTTTGTTATAATATTTTCTTACTTTTCTAACATTCTTATTAACTTGCCAATTTTGTTAAACATTCCTCGTTTGGCTCTAAGCTCTGGAGACTCTATTGGTAAATATGTTAACAATGTCCTATAATTGGGTTGTTTTAGTGCATCTGATCTCAATGTGTGGCCTGCATTAGACTAAATACAAGAAGCATTAGTCTCAGCTGGAACTCAGTAGAAATGCAAATCCACAGGCTTCACCCTAAATCCACTCAATCAGAAAGTCTGGAGATGTGAAGTCCAGCAACTTGTGTTCTGTTTAGCACTCTGGTATTTCCAATTCACACCCAAACCCAGGAAGCATTGACTTAGGATCACATAACTAGTAGAGACTGTTCCTAAAGGGGGTTGACCTTGTCTTTTGTCAGAGTTATAGCTACTACTGTGCTGCACAGTGGACCTACTTCTGGAAATTACTAGTACTAAACACTTATAATAGCCTCAGGTAGCATCAACAATGTTGTCAATATAAGCATGAGCAATGCATATTGGCCTAAATACTCCTTAGAAAACATCCTTACATCCTTACCAATTATAAATAGAACAGTAAAGGGAAACTTACACATGGAGCTGTTGTTATGTACCTGTTCATCCCCCTGCACCCTTCCAGGTTGTGCTGGCTTCTTACTTAAGGTGTAGGAGATCATATTGTACCAAAATATTTAACTGTTCATCTTTCTAAAAAGTTATAATCTTTTAGGCAATTGTGATTTATAGAACTGTCTATTCTCTTACCTAGTATACAGGAATTTTTAAGTAAGTATTTGTTGAGTCACAAAATGAGGAAATCTATCATGTAAACAGCAATAGACAGTTTAATATTATATCTCCCTGGATTATTCATCCAAAGGTTCAAAAAACACTTTTCAAAAGTATTTGGAAAGGAATTTCCTGACCTGGAAGCCTCCTCCCTGAGAACTAGCTCTCATGGTATCTGAAGATGATATGGAGGCTTCCCAGGGAAGAAAGCAATCGATAGTCCTACTTAGATATGAGGTAGATGAATTACAATAATGGCAGAATGGAAAGATATTCCCAGTGATGTAATAGCAGTACCTTTATCTTGGGGTAGGCAACATACTGTCTACTTGGACTTAAAGCCTACTCAATAAGAGGGAATATTCAAGACTGATAATGTAAACATAGGAAATTACCAGTGGCTGGAGGAGATGTAGTCCCTAGAGGAGAACTTACTTCTACCAGTTTCCTGTATCAGTATGATTTCTAACTGCTCTATAATACTTATCCTTATGCCCACAGTTGGATGCAGTGCTCACCCCTCATCCAAGAAGCTTCTGTTTACAACAGATGGAGACTGGTACAGAGATCCTCAATTGGTCAAACTTGAAAGTAAGTGACCATGAATTGCCTAGGCTCAGCTAATAAATCCTGCAGCAAAACCCTTACATGTAAGGCTCAAACAAACAAACAAACAAACCAAAAAAAAAAAAAAAAAAAAAAAAAAAACGCAAAAAAAAACCCCAAAAGCCAAAGCATGAAGGAGGGTTGTAGATGTAACCAACCGTCTTATTAAATAAGAAACACAGAAACAATGTAAAAGAGAAAGCCGAGAAGTCAGAGCTCAGAGCTAAAATCTCACCCTTCCTCCTGCTGTCCCAGCTTCGCGAAAAGAGAGCTACTTCCTGTCGGTTCGTTTTTTTTAAAGTATGTTGTTCTGCCTTCTCATTGGTTGTAAACCCAAACACATGACTGCCTTGTCACTGTCTGAATGTACAGCCCCCTAGGTCTTAAAGGCATATGTCTCCAATGCTGGCTGTATCCCTGAACACACAGAGATCTTATGGGATTAAAGGCGTGTGCCACCACCGCCACACTCTTGCTATGGCTCTAATAGCTCTGACCCTGAACACACAGATATCTATGGGATTAAAGGCGTGTGCCACCACCGCCACACTCTTGCTATGGCTCTAATAGCTCTGACTCCCAGACAACTTTATTTATTAACATACAATCAAAATAATAATTCAGTACAATTAGATTATCACCACATTTCCTCTTTTCTATTTTAATAAAAAGAAAAAGAAAGCAAAAGGTTATAACTAACAAAAGAAAAACTATATACAAAAGTACAATAACTATATACAATATATACAAGTAATAAATACCTAAACAGGTATTTGACAAATTAGAGAAAATAATTCCATTATCTATCCTATTTTGGTAATCCCAAGATGTATCTAATGTACTTTCTATCCTAATTAATTTTCAACTATAACTAACTAATCTTCAACCATAACTAACTAATCTTCAACTCCCTCAGAGACCCAAGAAGGGAATAATATTAGCTAATAAAAATAAAAACAGGAAGTGCATGCAAGCAACTTCCAAAAAATTTTGTGAGTTGACAGAAACAGCCAGCTGCCTGGGCAGTCACCTGAGGTTTCTCCGCAGTGTTGGGGCATCATCTTCAGCCTATAGGCTTAGTGTATCTGACAGACTCATTTGTGAAGTAGGATGTACACAAGGTCAACAGTTCAACCTCACATTGGGTGAGAGCAGTCCACGTACCAGAAACACCTGAATTCCACTAGTGTCCTGTCATGATTCAGGATTTTAAATTCTGGAAATTGTTGACAGTTTTTTAATTCAGCTGTCCATTCTTCTTGGCTGTGTATATATGGCTTCATCTCAGCATCTCCTTCTTCTCCACATCCCTCTATTAAATGCCAGTCTACTTTTGAGAGGCATGAGCTTTCAGCTGCTGTTCCATTGTACAACAGAATCCATCGGCCCTCTGCCTGTTAAGCTGCCTTCGAAGAAAAGGGCACCGTACCTTTTCCGGATGCGAAGGCCACTTCAGGGATGGGGCCATATTGTCCTGGCCTCAGAAGATGCCTTTTGATAAAGCCATAACCACACTTGTTTTGGCAAGAATCAGTAGTCCCTTGTTTCGTGATCTGTCTGTCCATTTTGTCCTATTGATTCGAGGATACTTTGTTGTCCAGTGGCTAACTTTTGCCAGAATGAAAGTTGACTCCATATGCAGTTTCTTCAATGCCCATATTTTCTCTAAAGTAGATTGGTACTGCCAGGAGCCGACATGTCTCAAAAAAGAAAAATTTTCTAAGTTATTAAAACATTTTAAATGCCATATTCTGTAGATCTCTGAAGGGTTTGAAGATGACCTGTCTAAAACATCTCTGCTCAATTTTTAAAACATATCTAATATGACTACAAGTTCTATGATAATGTCTAACTACTAGCTTTCATTTCTTTATATCCTAATAGTTGATAATAATAACATTCAAGGATCAGAAATTTGCATTACATTGTTAAATGGATGGAATAAATACAATTAGAAATATACATATAGCATTTTCTAACAATATCAGTTTCAAATTTGTGTACAATATAAAACAATTCAATCCAATGTAAAGTATTTAAAACTAGTAATTGTCTTTCTCTTTTCTTTCTTTTTTCTTTCTTTCTTTCTTTCTTTCTTTCTTTCTTTCTTTCTTTCTTTCTTTCTTTCTTTCTTTCTTTCTTTCTTTTTTAAACAAGAACCTTAAATCTAATCTCCTTTGCTTAGCCTTTTTCCTAACCCTTGACAATAACTTGTAACCAACCCCCCTAAATACTGAAAATTATCCCAGACCCAAAACCCATTAAAAAGACCAAAAACCACCTGCCCCACACCACCTCTTTGGGAATGTGGGCGTCGTATTCTTAAAATTGCTTCCTGCTGGGTATGGGCGAAGTTTTCTTTATCCTGAAAGAAAAATTTTAGGTTAATTGTCAAATTCTAAGAGAGGTAACTATATCCTTCACTATCCAGTCTGTGTATAATGCCAAAGTTCAGGGTTTATCTCAAGTCCTTATTCAAGTAGTCTTTGAGACTGGATCATCTCAGCTAGTCATCTCAAAATTGCTCTGAGCACCTTGTAGTTCAAAGCTGATCTGTGGATGATGTTTGTCAGCTTAATGATATTATTATTGTCCACGTGGAATTGTTGTTGTTGTGGGGCCCCATCTTCTTTCTGGAGACTTCAGTTGATGTTAGGCCTGGCCGTGATTTCCTGTAGAAAACTGATAAGAGACTCGAACACAAAAACATATATATGCAGCTAGCCTTTTTTCTAGAATTAGTTAGTACTCTATGTGACCATTCATATCTTAACAAAGTTTAAAATGTATATATATTAATCTTGTAAATTTTGATATAAAATTTATACTTTGAGAAAAGTTTAAAGAATCAGAATAGAATCAAAGAGTTGAGATTAGTAATAGAATAGTCCCTTAATTAATTTTGCTTTTGTCCTGTACCATAGCAGAAGATGGCTCTTATTCTGGCATGATACAGGGAGTTTGCATTTTCCTTTTAACAACATGCTTGATTTTAAAGAAGGAGAGAGCCATTCTCCAACTCCAAAGTCAGCTTTAAATTTTAATTGAACTGGGACTGTTAGAAGACCAATAGTGTTAAATCTTTAGAGAAAAGCAGAAACAAACATTTAGGAAGACATAAAATTTTTTTTTAGATAATATATACCCATACACCGTTTCACTCTGTTTCTTGGGATAGATGATTTGTCCCTTTTCTTCAGTTGTCTCATTTGTCCAGTGTTCTTCAGATTCCTTAACCTTCATTCTCCTAAAAGACAAAAACAAAAACCTTTCCCCAAGACTAATTTTGGGGATGTTCCTTTTTGGCAAGTTATTATCTGATGAAATGAAAAGGCATGTTTTATTGATACAAGTTAGTTTAAATTGGATGTTCATGCTGGTTGATGAACTATCACCTCCTCTAATTAAGAGGTCTCTCTTGTTCAAATCGAACCTTTATCAATTTTGATGGTACCCACAGCTTATCTTCTCCTGTAGAAACAAAAGCAAAACCACGTCCCCAATGTAATACATACCCTGGTTTCCATTCTGAGGTCAGCACATCCTTAAAGTATATAGGCTGATTTAATTCTGTAGTTTTTTCTATTATCCAATGTCTCTCTGCAGCTGTTGTTCCTTTCTCATTGGCATTCAGAAAATTCAAAGTTAGAAGAGCATTATGCAGTCTATTTCTGGGGGTTTTTGTTACCCATTTCTGTTTATTTAGCATATCCTTTAGAGTTCTGTTTGATCTTTCTATAACTGCTTGACCTGTAGGATTATGTGGTATGCCTGTAATATGCTTTATATTGTAATAAGCAAAAAACTGTTTCATTTTAACAGAGACATATGATGGAGCATTGTCAGTTTTGATTTGTGCAGGTATACCCATGATGGCCATAACTTCTAGCAAATGAGTGATTACAGAATCAGCTTTTTCAGAACTCAAAGCAGTTGCCCATTGAAATCCTGAATAAGTATCGATGGTGTGGTGTACATATTTCAATTTTCCAAATTCTGCAAAGTGAAACACGTCCATCTGCCAGATTTCATTTCTCTGAGTACCCTTTGGGTTACATCCTGCTGGTAATGGCGTCTGATTGTAGAAGGAACAAGTAGGACATTTCTTTACTATTTCTTTGGCTTGTTGCCAGGTTATGGAAAAATCCTTTTTTAAACCTTTACTATTAACGTGATGTTTTTTATGAAATTCTGAGGCCTCCAGCACATTTCCTATCAATAATTTATCAATTTCATCATTGCCTTGTGCTAGAGGGCCTGGCAGACCAGTATGGGATCGAATGTGAGTTATATATAAAGGATGATTCCTTTTCCTGATTGTATCTTGTAATTGAATAAATAGTGAAGTTAATTCTGAAGCATCAGGGATAAATTCTGCAGTCTCAATATGTAACACCACTCTTTCAGCATACTGAGAGTCAGTTACTATGTTGAGAGGTTCTGAAAAATCCATTAATACCAACAGAATAGCATACAATTCTGATTTTTGAACTGAATTATACGGACTTTGAACCACTTTACTTAAATTTTCTGATTTGTAACCTGCCTTTCCTTCTTTGTTGGCATCTGTATAGAATGTACGAACTCCAGATATGGGTTTTTGCCGTACAATTCGAGGCAAGATCCAATCAGCTCTCTTTATAAGATCAATTCTATTGCTTTTGGGATATTTGCTGTTAATTTCTCCCAAAAAATTACTGCAAGCTCTTTGCCAAGGTTCACTTTCTGTCCATAATTTTTCAATGTCCTCCTTAGTTAATGGTACGACAATTTCTGCTGGGTCTATGCCTGCTAATTGACGAAGTCTCATTTTTCCTTTGTAAATCAAGTCAGAGATTTTTTCCACATAAGTTTTTAATTTTTTATTTGGTTTATTTGGTAAAAATATCCATTCCAATATAATATCTTCCCTCTGCATTAATATTCCAGTAGGAGAACGCCTAGAAGGTAAGATAACCAAAATGCAATCCAGCTTTGGATCAATACGATTCACGTGTCCTTCATGCACTTTCTTTTCTACCAAGGCTAATTCTTTCTCAGCTTCAGGTGATAATTCTCTTGGACTATTTAAGTCCTTGTCACCTTCTAAGGTTTTGAACAAATTAGTCAGTTCATCATTTTTTACCCCAACAATAGTTCGTAGATGAGAAATATCTCCAAATAATCTTTGAAAGTCATTAAGAGTCTGTAGTCTATCTCTCCGAATTTGCACCTTTTGGGGTCTAATTTTTTGTAGCTCTATTTTATATCCTAAATAATTAATAGAATCTCCTCTTTGTATCTTTTCAGGAGCAATTTGTAATCCCCAGCGAGGCAAAATTTTCTTTACTTCTTCAAACATTATTTCTAAAGTATCTGCATTTGAGTCAGCTAGTAAAATATCGTCCATATAATGATAAATTATAGATTTAGGAAATTTTTTACGTATCACTTCCAATGGCTGTTGTACAAAATATTGGCACAGAGTTGGGCTATTCAACATTCCCTGTGGGAGGACCCTCCATTGAAATCTTTTAACCGGTTGAGAATTATTATAAGTAGGCACTGTAAAAGCAAATCTTTCTCTGTCTTTTTCTTGTAAGGGTATTGAAAAGAAACAGTCTTTTAAATCAATAACTATGAGAGGCCATCCTTTTGGTAACAGAGTAGGCAAAGGCATCCCAGATTGTAGAGAACCCATTGGCTGAATTACTTTGTTAATTGCCCTAAGGTCTGTTACCATTCTCCATTTACCAGATTTCTTTTTAATAACAAATACAGGAGAATTCCAAGGGCTGGTTGATTCTTCAATATGCTGAGCATTTAACTGTTCTTCTACCAGCTCTTCTAAAGCCTGGAGTTTCTCTGTTGTTAAAGGCCATTGCTGGACCCATACAGGCTTGTCTGTTAACCATTTTAAAGGTAGAGCTGTTGGTGTCTTTGGAAGATCATCAGTTATTGTACCCTGTTCTTGTATAATATGGATGGCTGGTGACCACTCATTAGAACAATATCTTCTAATATTTCTCTCAGTAACATGTGCTAGTTTATGATTTGTTTCTGAGATTGGAGGGATGTTAATCTGAGTATTCCATTGTTGCAACAAGTCTCGACCCCACAGGTTCATAGTTATGTTAGCCACATATGGTTTTAATTTTCCTCTCTGTCCTTCTGGACCTATACATTCGAGCCATCTTGCACTCTGTTTCACCTGAGATAATGTCCCAATTCCTAACAGTTGAACGTTTACCTCCTGAAGAGGCCAAGTTGGATGCCAAAATTCTGGTGCAATTATGGTAACGTCCGCACCTGTGTCTACCAGACCAGACAACAAAACACCATTTATTTTTATTGTTAATTTTGGTCTTTGTTCATTAATAGAAGTTTGCCAAAAAGTTTTCTTTATGTTTTCTCCTGAATTTTCTATTCTCTCTGTTTCATCATCCTGACCAGCATGATTTATTCCAATAGGCATTTGGTTATTTAATCGCTCTCCAGAGCAGGCATTTCCTCTATGGCTGCCGGAAAGGTTTGAATTGGATTTGCACTGGGGACCTGCCTGAGGCCCCTCTGGGAGTTTCCCGAAGACTGAGGCAAAGGATTACCCTGTCTGTCCTTTGTTGATCTACATTCGTTGGTCCAGTGTTTTCCCTTACCACACCTTCTGCATACTCCAGAAGGAAGGGGCATTCTGTTGCCATTGTTCCTTGAAGAAACATTGTTTCTGGAAATGACCTGTCTACAGTCCCTTTTCAAATGTCCTTGCTTTCCACATCCAAAACATCTAACACTCCTCAAACCTTTTGAAATTACTTCTCCTACCCATGTATCATCATGCTCATCAGCTTCAACATTAATTGTTTCTCTAATCCAATCTTCCATAGGTGCAGATCTTGCCCTTAATGGCCTGATTATTCTTTTGCATGCTGCATTCGCATTCTCAAAGGCCAAAGATTCAATTATTGCCTTACCAGCTTCTGAATCCGAGACCGTTCTCTTTACTGCTGAAGCCAGTCTTTGTAAAAAATCTGTAAAAGACTCTTTTGGGCCTTTGTCTTCACCTTTGTAAATGACTCAAATTTTTTTCCTGGTTCCTCAACTTTGTCCCATGCATTCAAGGCTGCCGTTCGACATAAAATTAGGGTTTGGACATCATATAAACATTGTGCTTGTGCTGAAGCATATTGGCCTTCGCCCATAAGCTGATCCTGGCAAACTTGTACTCCTTTATCCCTCCATTGTTTTTCTATGTTTTTAGCCTCCTCCTTAAACCAAGTCAGAAATTGAAGTCTCTGGCTGGGTTCCAGAACACCTTGTGCGAGGTCCCGCCAGTCCTCTGGTACTATCCTATTATATGTTGACCAAGTGTTTAACATTTGCTTTACATATGGGGAATGCATGCCATAAGATACTATTGCCTCCTTAAACCTTTTTAAATCCAACATTTCAATTGGAGCCCAAGTATTTTGTGTAGCCATTTGATCAGGCATCTGCTGTACTGTTACAGGATAAATTAAGGGTGACTGTGTGAAAACAGGCTTTCTTTCTGCAACCTTATGATCCCGACTTGAAACAACTTCACTGTTAATTTCTTCTGTCTGAATTTTTACAGGTTTAACAAGTTCTTCTAAAGCTGTTATCCTGGCACTTAAATTGACTATCTTTTTAAATATTAAAATGTGGATAATTATAGTGATAAGGTGCATAATTCCACCAATACTAATATTATATAGTTGTTCCATTGCCAGACTGCCTAAAATTTCGAACAAAAACCAATTTTCTTCCAATGTACACATAAAACCCATTTGTTTTTTAATGTGGAAAAAAATTCTCTTTTAGATAGTTTCCTTTAAAATATCTGAGATATTATGACTTACCAAATCTGCGTAGAACAGTAGAAATCCAAGGGGATTTTCAAAGCAGCCACCTAGTGTCCCAGGTGTAAATCCAGAGAGAGAGAGAGAGAGAGAGAGAGAGAGAGAGAGAGAGAGAGAGAGAGAGAGAAAAGAGAGAACGCACAAGAAAGCGTAGCCGGCTAAAGCTTAAATGCAGCCACGTGTTCCCTCTTGTGCCGAGTCAAGGCTTGGGTCTGGCTTCCTTAAGCTCTGACCACGTGCGTTGGCTTTACAGGCAGGGCCCTGTTCGGCAGGGCAGGTCTGAGTTGTTTGTAGCACCGGCTTTAGGCAAGCTGCTCACAGACCTAGGCCCGGGCTAGAAGTTGCTACCCGGACTAGGAAGCCGGCAGCTCGGACTAGGACGCCGGCAGCTCGGACTAAGACGCCGGCCGCTTCCTGCCGCTTCCTCCGCCGCCTGCCACCGCCTGCCGCCCTTGCGGGAAAGCGGACATGCCGTCAAGCCAAGCGGTTTTTAATGGATTCTTGTCACGTTGGGCGCCAGATGTAGATGTAACCAACCGTCTTATTAAATAAGAAACACAGAAACAATGTAAAAGAGAAAGCCGAGAAGTCAGAGCTCAGAGCTAAAATCTCACCCTTCCTCCTGCTGTCCCAGCTTCGCGAAAAGAGAGCTACTTCCTGTCGGTTCGTTTTTTTTAAAGTATGTTGTTCTGCCTTCTCATTGGTTGTAAACCCAAACACATGACTGCCTTGTCACTGTCTGAATGTACAGCCCCCTAGGTCTTAAAGGCATATGTCTCCAATGCTGGCTGTATCCCTGAACACACAGAGATCTTATGGGATTAAAGGCGTGTGCCACCACCGCCACACTCTTGCTATGGCTCTAATAGCTCTGACCCTGAACACACAGATATCTATGGGATTAAAGGCGTGTGCCACCACCGCCACACTCTTGCTATGGCTCTAATAGCTCTGACTCCCAGACAACTTTATTTATTAACATACAATCAAAATAATAATTCAGTACAATTAGATTATCACCACAGAGGGTCATGAATGATTGCAAATGCCAGACAACCAGGCAGGGCATCTGTTGCTAGATAGTATCTTCCAGTGTGACAGGGAAACTGTTCCTCGAAATTATCGAGACAATACAACTGCATACAAACAGTCTGCATAATGACACCGCCAGTTGACATGCTTTGCAGCATGGACAATATAGGGAGATGGGGTGGATTTCACAAGGCTCTACCCCTAGATGAAATGAACAGCTATAGGTGCTCATGTGCACGCACACATGTGAAAGAAAGAGGGGGCTGGGATGTAAGAATTTAGTTACCTACAGGCACAAAATCCCTGATAGGTTATTCAGTTCCCCAAATGGTCAGTCCTAAAGATGTTATAGGAACAATACTAAATGGACTCAGTAGAGTCCCTGTGTGTGTCTTATAACACTAATGAAGAAGTCATGAGTTTGAGAGGGGGATATGGGTGTTGGAAGAGGGAAGGGAGTTGTGGAAATGATATAATATAGTTCTCATGTATGAAATTCTCAAAAATTAAATTAGAAAAGATTATTTTATATTAATCATGTACAGACATTCTTGTCATTATTGCTAAGACAATTTAACAATGACTCATATAACACTTACATCCAAAAAGAACTGAAATTAAAGTACCCCATGGGTGTTGATATCTGCAGGAAATCCTCATTTGCATTATCTTATATACTGAGAGGCGACTATATTCACTGCAGTCTCAATATTGCCTATAAAGTTAATTTATTTAAATGACAATATTATAATTTATTAATGGCAGTCTGATTTTGGATGGAGTAGAGGGAACGATAGACAAATGCTTTTATACTTGACTGATATTCATTAGAATAATGTGGACATTTCTGACCATTCTTAGCATCATTGTAAAATAAAATGATTATAGCTGCCAAGCACTGATTTTTAGCTAGTGTAACATTAAACTTATTAATGTTTTTACCACTGTTCTAATGTTAAACTGACAGTAATACATGTTTCCTCATTTAATGATAGATTAGGAAATATTCTTTTAGGGAAAAAAGAGGAAACATTTCTATTTTGTTTTTTGTTAATATATGCAGGTTTATTCCCATGCTTCCTCCATGGGCTGGCAAGACACCACAGGTAGAAGATAGGCCATGCACATGCTATAATTACATCTGTCCTGAAGCTTCTTTTGACAGTGTCACTTCTTTTGAAAAATAGTGACATGTGTAACTCAATAATAACATGCTTCAATTCAATTAATCTTCACAGGCACCTGCACTGTGGGAAGAGTGAACTCACAGACGATTAAATCATATTACTTACCCTCCAGACACTCAGATCTTAATGGAGTAGAAAAATACAGGAGCAATGATTTGAGTTGCTTTATTTGAATTAATCTATTTATTCTTTCTTCTTATTTTACTCCTCATACTCATAATCTGCATTATTTCTGTTTTCTTTTTTCTCTTGTTTTGTGCTATTAGATATCCTTTCTATTTCCTTAAATTATAGCTTTGTTTATTTATTTATTTATTTATTTATTTATTTATTTATTTATTTATTTATCTTCCCAGCTGCACTTTTTCTTCCCTCTTCTCCTTCCTGTCTCTCCCTCCCAACCCCCACCTGTTTGTTCCCACCCTCCAATCCACTCCTCTTCTGTTTCTGTTCAGGAAAGGGCAGATCTCCCATGGATTTTAACATAATATGGCATATCAAGTTTCAGTAAGACTAAGCTCCCAATGTATTAAGGCTGGGCAAGACAGCCCCTGCTCCCAATGTTATGAGTCCCACAAGAGGACCAAGCCACACAACTGTAGTTTATATAAGAGTGTCTAAGTCAGTCCCTTGGAGACTCCTTGGTTGTTGGTTCAGTGTCTGTGAGCCTCTATGAGCCCTGGTTAGTTGATTCTTTGAGTTTTCTTTTGTTGTCCTTGACCCCTGTGGCTCCTACAATCCTTTCCCTCCCTCTTCTGAAGGATTCCCTGAGCTCTGCCCAATGTTTGGCTGTGGGTCTGCATCTGTTTCCATTGTTGGATGGAGCCTCTCTGATGACAATTGGGCTAGGTACCAATCTACAAGTATAGCAGAATATCATTAGGCATTTTTCCCCCTCCAGCAGGCAAATGAACGGAAGTAGAAAAATCATCCTGAGTGAGGTAACCCAGACCCAGAAAGACATAGTATGCACTCACTCATAAGTGGATATTAGCTGTGAAAAGAAGGATAACTATGCTACAATCCACAGACACAGAGAGATTAGGTAACAAGGAGAGTTCAAGGGGGATGCCCAGATCTCTCCAGGAAAGGGAAATAGAACCCCACATGTGACAGAGGACTGATATCCAGAATATATAAGGAACTCAAGAAATTAGACATCAAAACGACCAACAGTCCAATTGAGAAATGGGCTTTAGAACTAAACAGAGAATTCTCAACAGAGGAAACCCAAATGGCTGAAAGACATTTAAGGAATTGCTCAACATCCCTAATCATCAGGGAAATGCAAATCAAAACAACTCTGAGATACCACCTTACGCCTGTCAGAGTGGCTAAGATCAAAAACACTGAAGACACTTTATGCTGGAGAGGATGTGGAACTAGGGGAACTCTCCTTCACTGCTAGTGGGAATGCAAGCTTGTACAACCACTTTGGAAATCAATATGGCGCTTTCTTAGAAAATTGGGAATCAATCTCCCCCAAGATCCAGCTATACCACTCCTGGGCATATACCCAAGAAATGCTCAATCATACCACAAGAGCATTTACTCAGCTATGTTCATATCAGCATTGTTTGTAATAGCCAAACCTGGAAACAACCTAGATGCCCTTCAACTGAAGAATGGATAAATAAATTGTGGCACATATACACAATGGAATACTACTCAGCAGAGAAAAACAATGACATCATACGGTTTGCAGGCAAATGGATGGATCTAGAAAAAATCATCCTGAGTGAGGTAACCCAGACTCAGAAAGACAAATATGGTATGTACTCACTCATAGGAAGATGATAGATGTGGAACAAGGATGACTGGACTGCTACTCACATCACCAGTGAGGCTACCTGGAAAACGGGACCCCAAAAAAGACACGGAGAAATGGATGAGATCTACATGAACAGCCTGGTCATGAGTGGGAACAATGAAGGGTGACGGTCGAGGGAAAGAGAGTGGGAGATCCTAGCTGGATCAAGAAAAGAGAGGGAGAACAAGGAATAGGAGACCATGGTAAATGAAGACCACATGAGAAGGGGAGGAAGCAGAGAGCTAGGGAGGCCCACGGAGATCTACAAAGATACCCCCGCAAAAGACTGCTGGCAATGGTCGAGAGACGGCAGGAACTGACCACTCTGGTGATGGGATGGCCAGACACCCTGATAGTTGTGCCATAAACCTCATCCAAGGACTGAGGAATCTGGATGCAGACTTCCATGGCTGGGCCCCTGGTGGAGCACTGGGAGTCTAATTAGTGAGAAAGAAGAGGGTTTATATGAGCGAGAATTGTTGAAGCCAAGGTTGGATAAAGCACAGGGACAAATAACCAAATGAATGGAAGCACAGGATCTATGAACCAAAGGCTGAGGGGCCCCCAACTGGATCAGGCCCTCTGAATGGGTGAGACAGTCATTTGGCTTGATCTGTTTGGGAGGCAGCTGTGCGTTGGTGCTGGGTCCTGGGCTCGTTACACGAGTTGGCTGTTTGAATCCTGGGACTTATGCAGGGATGCTTGGCTCGGTCTGGGACGGGGGGACTGGACCTGCCTGGACTGAGTCTACCAGGTCGTGCCCAGCCCTTGGGGGAGACCTTGATCTGGAGGAGGTGGGAATGGGGGGTGGGCTGGGGGGAGGGGGAGGGGGGCGAGATGGGGAGAACAGGGGAATCTGTGGCTATTATGTTGAACTGAATGGTGTTGTAAAATAAAAAAAAAGTGTTGTTTTCTTAAAACTGATCTGGCCATTGTTTTTAGAATCATCTATACCTACAACCCATGAGGGTTGTTTTTTTCTTTTCTATGAGATAACGTGATTTTAAACTGAAAATTCTGTCTCTCTCTCTCCTTCCCTCCCATCCCTATCCCTTCCATCTCAACCCCTCCCAGCCACTTTTCCTCCTCTTCCTTCCTCCCCTCTCTTTTCATCATCCTGTCATGAGAGAACAGTAAGTGGTCCTTGTCCAGCTTTTTCACTTGATGGACTACATGTTTACTCAGTCCAGGCTGATTCATAGTTCATTGCTTCCCCAGCACAGCTATGAATGGACTAAGAGGTGACAATGTGACTTTGAGCTTTTGAGAAATTACTAAGGAATCTAAGATGCCTTTCTTATAAACAAGGCTACAGGAATGTTAATGGAGATATTCTGGAGGTTCATTTTTTTTAAAAAAAATAAACTTGGCCTATTACATTTAAGACATCAGGTGCATAGCACATTGTGTTGACCACCACAGAGGATCTTAGTAATTCCTTGGAACGTGCCAAGTGGCAGGAGCAGAACACAACTAATCAAAGCTTTCTTTTCTAGGAGTATGAAATGTTTGACGTAAAGGAGAAATTTGGGGTGTCATTTCTCATCTTTAAATACAACCGATAAAGATTGACAGTCACTTGCCAAATATGAAAAGAATGATTGATAAGTAGGCAATGAAGTTTATGTAGCTGAACCACCACTGGAGGGAGAGAGAGGGAGAGAATGAAGGAGGGAGAGCAAGATCAAGATAATGCAAATTTGATGTTAGAAGTGAATCAAGGAGTATTATGAAGCATTGTTTTCATGAACAACAGAATTTTGTGACTGAGGAAAAATCAGAAAATCTGAAATTGTTATAGTCACTCTTGGACCAAGGTGTACAAGACTAGAATCTGAGGCATGGCTAGAACTTAAAAGATGGTCTATTTTATCTTTGTCTGATGTACAAATATATCATTCACTGACAAATAAAGTTTGAGTATGGAAGACATCAGGTGGCTTTTGTCCTGTGCTTTGACCTGATGTGTGACTTCTTTAGCTCACTCATTCATAGGATGTTATTAAATCTCTAATCACAGACATGCTTCCTTATTTATAGTGAGTGTGGCCTACAAAGTAGCCCATGAGACTGAATTGGTGAATTGGATCATTGCAGCTGGGAGAAATACAGGGTGACTTCCAAACTCTGGTCATGCTTTCGTCAACCAATGAAGACACTGATTATTTATGTTTACAGCATATTATTGTTTTATTTCTATCACAGCCCTGTAATCCTTGCTTCAATGAAATGATCTTGTGTGATTTTTTTTCCTGTATGGTATGAGTTAGTCTTATGCTTAGAAGCAACATTTGAGCACTGTGAATTATAAAATCACCAACAAAAAGGCACAAAGATTTTTTTTTTTTAAAAAAAAAGATGCTAGCACAGGGTGCATAATGTGGGAAAAAGATACATGTTTATGGCATGGGAGATGGAATACAGAGCCTGCACATCACTTTGTTTAGCCTCAGCTGGGAATTTGCAGAGCAGGAGGCAAGTGTGTGTTTAGCTTAATATGTGTCCAGTGCTCACAGACGGCGCACAAGCAGCATGAAAACATTCAGTGTATCGATCTGTGTGTCATATAAAAAACATTACCAAGGATGTGAATTTGCAAATGGAAAGCCTCACAAAATGGGGATCAACTCTAACATGAGTGGCAGAAAATGAACATCCACCTTCCTGTGAGGCCCATTCATAGCTTCTTTTGTTTCTCAAGACTACATGAGGAGATTGGAAATCTACTATACGTCTCTCAGATATTTTCAGAGAGCCGTTGAATCCCATTCCCTAACATGTTTCCACCACTCCCTCAACTGCATCGTGAGCACAGGAAGGGCTGTGATTTCCCGAGGGGTTGATGGGACACTGATGAATCTGCAGTGACTCCTTGCCCTGCCTCCCAGGCTCTGGCCACTATGCAACAAATGGCCAAGCAGCAGCTATCCAGCAAACATGGAAAACACCTTGACACAGAATGCTCACTTTTGGTTATTCCCCATGGTCTTTACCATTTGTTTTGCTTCCTCAATTCTGTGGTTCTCTCTAACTTATTTACAGAGTTATATTTGCTTTTGACTCCTGCTTTATGAGATAAAATGACATTTATTTCACATCATGAGTGCTTAAACTCATTTTGTGTCTACACAAAATACTGAAAACGTATAATTGGGTATGATATTTGGGAACCTCCTGGCATACTGTATGTTGAGCATAGTGTTCTTAGTAATACTGAGCTGGAAGGAAAACTGTAATTAAATTTATTCATCACTTAGAAAAAGCTGTTCTCTTGTGCTTTGCCTTCTTGGCAGCATCTGTGTCCCTTATTGTCTGATTCTTCCCTGTAGGTGAGTACTTGGATCAGGAGACAAGCTTTAACATCTCCTCAGGTGTGTTACAGGAGCAATGCTGAAGTTGTTTTGCATATTCAGAGGCATGCCTTGCAGTCACCAGGAGCAGCTCTTAAGGCATATTACTTAGCTTAGTTGTGGATTCTTATTTACCGTCTTCAATGCATTCTCACTGTCCAATCGCTGTAAACCCCTTCCAGATGCAAGAGCACAGTGAGTGGAACAAAAGGATTTGAGCCATAGCAGGAGCCACAGCCACATCCTGCCTGCAGCAACATCACACAGCCTCTGACTCCTATTGGCCCCTTCCCCTTCAATACTAGCAAGAAAGAAGGGAGGTTTGGCTGGACTCTGTAACTGTATGAATGTAGGAACATCAGTAATATACGTTTTCTCTTTAATATTAACGACACTTATAATTTTATTTCATCGTATGTTCTGATATTTTTACCCATAGTCCTTCCTTCTCTGTGACAGATATTCTTTACAGGTTTTTATTATTTGACTTGCACATGTATGGATCTTGTTTATTACAAGTTCAAACTTCTGCTCTGGAATGAGTTATGAGGATTAATTTTGTGGTTGTACTTTAGAAATATGCGGTGATGCATACATAATGGATTGTGCATGAACCATAAATTTGTGAGATAGGTGTTGCAGGTAAGTCATGTCAGGTCATAGATGCAAGTTCTTTACATAATATGATCATTAAATACATTACTATGATGTCAAAAGCTCATTTAGTTTCTCTTATTTGTCATATTGAAATTTTACAATTTGTAATGAACGAACTGTAACTCGAACATTTCACCAGATTGGAGCACAGATTATCTTTCACACTTTTGTTATGAAGTGATTTTAATTCATTTCAAGTGAATAATTGCCCCCTTTCTGGGCTCATCTAGTGCCATGTGGAATTCTTTTTCTTGCAGCTGTTCCCAAGAATAAAATTCAGCATTCATCACATCTATCTTAAACTACAACCAAACACAGAATAATTTTGCATTATTCTATGATTTAGGCTTTGTATTGAAGTAAATTAATCAAAGTGTGTGTACTGGATCTGTCTCTGGGGTCATATCATCAGTAGGAAAGGGCACTTGTTATTCCTGATTACACCTGCATGAGACAATTTTGATTATTATACTATATATAATAATATTCACCCTCATGGTCACAGTCATAGTGCTTTCTGAACAATCGAGACTCTATTGCTCACTCATGTTATAGGTCAACCATAGGCCCTTGCTTGTGGCTCAGTTTCATGATAGTTTGGCAGTGGGTGCTAAGCTGATAGGGAGCTCCTATTTGGGGGACTTAAGGCAGAGGGTAACAAAAGACATGCTATATGTTCAGTGCCCCTTAAAGCTTCTCAGGAGTCACATGTGTTTTTTTTATTTACATTTTATTGTTTAATCAGGTCACATGACTAAAAGTGATCCTAATAGGGCAGATAATTATAGTAATTCTACCAAAAGAGTCATATTCATTTGGAAACAACAATAAATTCAACATTACTCTCTTGCTTGGACACAAAAATTCACTTGTTCTCTGCATCCCCAATATACCTCCTGACTTCCAAAAGAAACATCAAAGAGCATCATCCAGTCAGACTTAAAGGCCAGGACTGCATGGCAGGAAATGCCAGTATCAGCCTGGTGCCTCTTGAGCTAAGGGTTGCATAATGGTCAAACCATTCCTTTATCCTTTATTGTAGCTGAAAGTTTCCCTGGTCCCACTTAGCTCCCGCGGCCCCAGAGTCCTGCAGCCGCTCAGACCCAAGTAAACACACAGAGGCCTATATTAATTAAAACTGCTCAGCCATTAGCCCAGGCTTACTCCTGACTAGGTCTTGCACTTAAATTCAGCCCATTTCTGTTAATCTATATGTCACCATATTTTCCATGGCTTTTCCTGTGTGCCATTACATGCTGCTCCCTGGACAGTGGGCTGGCATCTCCTGACTCAGTCTTCCACTTCCCAGAATTCTCGTCTCTGCTTGCCTTGCCTATCCTTCCTGCCTGGCTACTGGCCAATCAGCATTTTATTTATCAACCAATCAGAGCAACACATATTCACAGTGTACAGAAAGTCATTGCCCCATCACTCCATATTTCTCCACATACAGAGTGTTTGAGCAGTGACTCTACTCTACCGTCCATGGGAAGAGAGACTAGGAGGGTGTGGAGGCACTCATTAGCAGTTTTGTGCTTCTGTAGGTTATGCCTGAGGACTTCTCACATGACTGAAGTGCGTGACTCAGTAGGGCTCTGGCTGAAGTTCTCAGTGACCCTTGAGACTTCTGGCTTCTTTCTCTGGGGGATTCTTCCATTTTCATTTATCTTCTTTTGCCACATCTAAAGAAGAAATTGGAGATTCTACTCTAGCTGAGAACCCCAAACTCTGCTTTATATATATATTACACAGACTGATTTTCCATACTGGCTGCATCAATTTTTATTTTAAACCAACAGTGTTCAAGGGTTCCCTTTTCTCCATGTGGGCCACCAAGTGACATTAAAATTCAAGAGACGGTGTTAAATACTTAGATTAATCAACACATTTGCCCTTCAATGCTTGCCTTTTGTGGTGAGAACATTTGAAAATTAGTCTTAGCAGTTTTGAAATGTGCTGAATACCACTGCTAACTGTGTTCACCACCTTGTATAGTAGATCTAAGTAAGAACCCTCAAACTTATTTCTTTCTCCTAACTGCACTTGAGTCATGTTGCTATTTATTTACTTTTAAACTGGCATACAAATTGATGACTTTCGTTATTATCTGTGAAGAAATGGTTTGTGTTCTCCTCCCTATTTCCTCTCCCCAATGTCCCCCCCCCCCCCCGTGTACTTACAGTCACACATACTCTACTTCCTTCTTCTTACTCCTATCTTTCCCTGTCGTGGTCCCTTTTTACGTGTCATGACCTAAACCCACACTCCTCGGCATATATTAAAATTAAAGTTAAAATATTTAGGATCTACATAAGAGAGAAAATGTAGAGCATTTACCTGTGTGCTTTAATTAATGTGATAATTCTATCAATTTGCTTGTCAACATTGTGATTTCATTTTTCTTTACAACTGGACACAATGTCATTATGTATACATCAAATTTTCTCCATTCAGCTGTTTTTGGACATCCAGGCTGATTCAGTTTCCTAGGTATTATGAATATTAAGCATAGTCACAGAGATGGTATCTCTGAGGTAGGATATAGTGTTTTGGGCATATGAACAAGTGTGGTCTTGTTGAGTCATTGTGGTAGATCTCTCATTGGCTTTTTCAAAGAATATCTGTACTAATTTCTATAGTAGTGGCATTAGTTTATGCTCCTTCCTGCCACAAATTAAGATTCTTTCCCCACATCTACATCAGCATATGTTCTCATTTCTTTTCTTGATTATGAGCATTCTGACTGGGGTGAGCTGGGATCTCAAAGTAGTTTTAATTTGCATTTACCTGATGGCTAAGGTACTTAAAATGTATTTATTGGTAATTTCCTTTCTTCTTTTGAGAACTGTATCTTTAGTCTATGAGCACATTTATTGCTTGGATGTTTTATTTTATAGTTCTGTGTACATTCTAGATATTAACTCCATGTCTGAATTATAGTTGGTGATAACTTTCTCCTGTTGTGTGGGACGTCTTTTCACTGTGCTGATTATTTTCTTTGCTTTGCAGAAGCTTCTCTCATTTCATAGTTGTATTTGTCAGTTCTTGGGTTTATTTTCTGTGCCCATGGAATCCTTTTCAGAGTGCTTTTGCTTTAGATTAAGGTCTTTGTTCCACTTTGAATAGTTGTTTGTGGAGGGTGACTGATACAGAGATATAGGGCTATCTTTTTTCCAGTGTATGTTTTTGAAATAAGCGTGAAATAAAAGTAGCTGACGATAGCTGTGTAGTTTACTTCTGGATCCTCTATTCTGTTCCATTGGTTTAAAGTCTAATTTTGTGTTGGTTCTATGCTGTCTTTGTTACTCTAGTTCTATGGTATAATGTGAAGCCAGATATTGTGACACTACACACAGTGTTTATGTTTGCTTTGGCTATCTGGAGACTTTTGTATTCTATAAGAAATTTAGGATACCCACTCAGTTCTGTGAAAAATGAAATGAAATTGTGGTGAAGATTGTGTTGAATGTGTAGGTTACTTGTGGTAATATAGCCATTTTTACAATACTAATTCTGTTGATCATTGTCTCATATCTTTTTTTTTCTTCAGTATCTCAAAGTTTATGTGCTAGAGGCTCTTAATTTTCTTGGTTATATTTATTCCTAGGAATTTTGTTTTACATTTTGGAGCTATTGTGAGTAGGTTTTATTCTCTAATTTCTTCCTTGGCAAATTCCCTCCTTATTGGTATATATAAAAGCTACTGGTTTTCTATGTTGATTTTGTATCTTGCTACATTGATGTTTATCAGGTCTAAGAGTTTTCTGGAGTATGTAGGCTTTTAAAATATGGAATCATACTACCTGAATATATGGGTAGTTTAACGCTTCCTTTCCTATGTATCCCTTATATTTACTTCTCATGTCTTTTTTATATATCTAAGATTTCTTCTCCAAGTTGCTTTTGGTCATGGTGCTCTATTACGTCAATAATAACCCTTACTAAGACAGTATGGTTGCAAGTATTTTGTTGAGAATTTTTGCATCTATGTTCATGAGAGAAATTGGCCTGTAGTTTTTAATTTTTTTTGTCCTAATGCAATTTTGGTTATCAGGGTAATATTGGCTTTGTAGGATGAGTTTTGTAGTTTTCCTTGCTTTTCTATTTTGTGTACCAGTATAGGAAATATTATTATTAGTTCTTCCTGAAAAGTTTGCTAGAAATAAAAAGTGTATTTGTCCTATCCTGGACTTTCCATTATGGAGGAACTTTTCATTACTGCCTCAACCTTCTTGCTTTTATGGGTCTTTTAAACTTAATTATAACTTTCTGATTTAATTTTGGGATGTCATGCATTTAGGAATAAATTTTTCCATTCTAGTTTACCCAGTATTTTGGAATCTATTGAGAGTCACTGGTGGCGAAAGTACATGAGAGTATACAGCAGTGACTACTAGAGTTCAGAAGGTCAACCTATTGGAACTAAGGGTTCTGTTAGAGGAAACCATCATGCAAGGGGTTATGGAATTATTGCCTTTTGAATGAACTGGCTGTCTCCTGTAAACTTCTTGTGTAATAACAGCTATGAGTCTTACCATTTACCATGTGTTGTGGGATGTTCTGTATGGCAAATGTGTTGTTCTAATTGGTCAATAAATAAAAACACTTATTGGCCCGTGGCTAGGCAGGAAGTATAGGTGGGACTAACAGAGAAAAAAAAAAGAACAGGAAGGCAGAAGGAGTCACTGCCAGCCGCTGCCAGGACAAGCAAAATGTGAAGATGCCGGTAAGCCACAAGCCACGTGGCAAGGTATAGATTTATGGAAATGGATTAATTTAAGCTATAAGAACAGTTAGCAAGAAGCCTGCCATGGCCATACAGTTTGTAAGCAATATAAGTCTCTACATTTACTTGGTGGGTCTGAGCGGCTGTGGGACTGGCAGACAAAGATTTGTCCTGACTGTGGGCAAGGCAGGAAAACTCTAGCTACAACTGTGCATCTCTATGTTGTGTGTGCATGTAACCTCATGATTGCATCTCAATCTTTCCCTATACATTTGGGGTAATTGGATAACTGTCGCCAGCTGTGTTTATTTTTCATTAGCATATATCTGGCCAGGGCCATTATCCAGACAAAAGTATTTCAGCAAAGATACCTTTTTCCAAGCACAAATGCAGAGAAATAAACATTAGTTCATCTCACCCACAGATAGGGAAAAGAACCACTAACAATTAAATCCTCAATCCCTTACCTCCACCCCAGGTTATTTACACAAGACCTGTAAGAGATTTACTGCTCACATTCCTGGATGATGTTTTAGCCATTTGCTAGATACTGAGTTAAGGCAGTTACTTCCCACTGACCCAAGGAGATTGCCTACAAGGCCAGACAGGCAATAGGTGCCAAGCTTCTTTCTTGTGCAAATTAAGTTTATATTCCTCCTCAGTCAGGTGCTATTCCTAGATTTTCTCCTCAGCAATTACTCTGAGCAAAAGTGCTCTTACTAACCAAATACTACAAGCTCTGACAGAGGTTGCTTAGCCACCTAGCATATGTCCCCATCCCTATCAGAAAGCAGCTACAGCCGGGATGAGTAGGAAAAGTGACACCAAAGACAGTTTACTTTCTTGTGACTTACTAACCCCTAACATTCTATCTAGCCATTTCTAGATTATAGTTTGAGCACGTAAATTCCCTAATTGATCTTAGCCTTTAGTTGACCCTGCCAGAGAACTCCCCTTTAGTCACTCCCCTTTTGGGTTGTAATTGGAAGCTGACAATTAATTGCTTTATGTGTGGGTCCTTATCACCTCTGTCTGAGACCCTGAAAACTTCAAACCTCGAATTGCCTTACCAAAGAATTACTGTGTGGATACATATGCCGCTTCTCTGAGAGCAAGAGAAGAAGAGGATTGGTGGAGAAGAACAAAGATGAGGATGGAGATGGAAAGAACTAGGTAGAATGATGAAAGAACAGCAGAAGGGACTGAGAGCAGGAGGGACCGAGAGGAGCTAAGCAAGAGAGCAGAAAAGAAACTATGTAGATAGAATCGCCATAGAAGAATAAAGTGAATGGACTAAAGAACTCAGTGTGCTTAGATTCATTGAATATCTCTCAGATTAGAATCCTCAGCTGGTTGGTAGACTCTTCTGCGGACCCTGGGAGCAAACAATATAGGCTGGACCTATTATTGTTTGTGTTAGGAATCTAATTTGTGTGTGTGTGTGTGTGTGTGTGTGTGTGTGTGTGTGTATGCGTAGCTATGAAGGTATATGTGTGTTGAGGTGGTGATGTGTGCATGCATATGAACATGTGGAAGTCAGAGGACAAACTCTGCTGTCATTTATTAAGTCCTATCTACCTTGTTTTGGAGACAGAATATCTCAATGCTCTGGACTTTGTCCCATGTAAGAAAATCCAAGGGCTCTACCTGTCTCTGCCTCATGAGCAGTGATTATAAGCATGTGGCACCACACTCAGCTTTTAGTATGTGGTTTCTAGGGGCTTGAATTCGGGTTCTTTTGCTAGCAAGACAAGTTCTTTGTCAGCCAGCTATCACTCCAGCTTGGAAGATAAAATTTTAATGTATTCTGTAATGATCTCCTATTTTTTATTAGAGAGTTTTATAACAACTCCCCTTTATGTCTAATTTTATTAATTTATGCCTTCTTTTTGGTTGCCTGGGAGCTTATTAATTTTGTTTATTTTTTTTAGAGAAACATATCTTAGACTAGCTCTGTGTATTGTCCCTTGAGTCTTTGTCATTGATTTCTGAACTAATCTTTATTATGCCTTGTTGTCTAGTATATTTATTTGACTTCTTATTTTCCTACAAACTTGAAGTGTGTTCTTCGGTTATTATTCTGGGATACAGCTGATTTTTAATGTGAACACTTGCAGCTGTGGCTCTTAGAATTGCCCTAGCTGTATCCCAGAGGTTCTAATTGTCCAGCATTTACTTTCATTTGCTTACAGAGGTGTTAAAATTTCTTTCCTGATTTCTTCAGTGCCCCACTATTGTTGAGCAAAGAATGTTGTTCAGTCTTTAAATACTTACATTGCTTCTGTGGTTTCTCCTCCTGTTGATTTCTGTTTTTATTTATTTACTTATTTTACTATGGTCTGATAAGGTACAAGGAATTAGTTCAATATTTTTGTATTTGTGAAGTTTACTTTTGGTATATAATGTGATATATTTTAGAGAAGGTTCCATGGTTCCATGAGTAGCTGGGTAGAATCTATTTTCTCTGTCTTCTGTGTATAATATTCTGTAGGTATGTGCTAAATATTGTTGACACATGATGTAATTCAACTCTAAAGTTTCTTTGTTGATTTGGGTTTAGGGCTCCCACTATTATAGCTTTGGGACCTGTTGACTTTCATACATTTTAATACTTATGAAATTGAGACCCCTAAGATTTATGCATAAGTATTTAAGATTATTATGTCTGTTTTATTATTATATACTTTTATTAATATATTATATATCACATATATATTAATATATAGTGACTTTCTTTACTTCTTCTTACCAGTTTTTGTTTCAATCTAGTTCATCAGATATAAGAAATGCTACACAAGATTGTGTATAGCTTCTGTTTGCTTGGCCAGTTGGTTTCCATCCTTTGACTCTAAGATTTTGGATACTTTTTGTCAGCGAGGTATGTTTCTTTGAAACAAAAGATAGTTCAATATTGTTTTTCTAACAGTTCACTTAATTTATATCTTTCAGATGGTGATTGGAGATCATTTCTTTTGAAAATTTTTCTTTCTGGTTATTTAAAGTTATTATTTATTATTTAAATCGTTTTGAAAGGGATTTGCTGTTTCTTATGGTTTTATTGGTTTTTGTTATTGATTGAATTACTGATACTGTATTTTTCCCTGTTCTTTTATTATTGTAGATTTACTTGATTTCTGTGTTGGAGACAATGGGTTCTTTCCTGGCTGTCATTTGTTCATCTATTCCTTTCATGAAATGTATTCTTTCACATGTTCTTGCATCTTTCCCTTTGTGTATAGTGTTTGTTTTCTGCAGTTCTAGGTCAGGTATCAGGAATTGCCTTAATTTGTGCTTGTCATGAATGGTTCTTATTTTCTCCATCAATTTTTAAGAGATAATTTTGCTGGGTATAGTAATCTTATTAACTTCCAGTTCTTGAAATATATCACCCCATGCTTTCATGATTTTTAAAGATGTTGAAGATTGACAGATTGGTAAACATCTAATTCTTCTGGTGTTTTTTTCCTTTGTGTGTGGGTTGGTGTTTTATTTCCCTTACACATTCCGGGGTTGTTTGCTCTAAATTTTTCATGGCCTGACTGTGATATATCATTGTGAGGGTCTTTTCTGTTCCTATGTATATGGAGTTCTAAGTGCCTTTTATCTTTTGATGTCTATTATTTCCTTTACGTGTAACCCTGCCTGTATTAGAACTAATTTCTTTCTTCCATTTATTTAACATTTGCCTTTAGTGTGTAGGTAGCCTGATTTCGGCACATGTATAATTTAATAGTTACATCTCTTGGTGAATTAACTCATTTGTCATTATTGCATAGTCTTTGGTCTTGTTTTGAATTTTAAAACTGTTTTTGAGGGAAATGTTTATTTTGTGTAGAATAAGTGTAGCTATCTCTGTTCTTTTGTGTTGTGGGTTTTTTTTTAAAATTTTATGGAGTATCTCTGCTATTACTTTATTTTCAGTCTCTGTTTGTCCTTGGTAGTACAGTGTACCTCTTTAAAATATTTTTATTAATTCTTTGAACATTTCATACATGTACACAGTGTATTTTTACTTGGATTTAGGAACCCATTTTCCTACCAGCCTCAGGTTCTCCTTTTTATTATTATTAAAAGCTCCCCAAGTAAGTCCAGTTAGTGCTGACCATGTACAAATGGGCATGGGACCATCTATGGAAGAATGGGTAAACTACCAGTGGTCTAAGAATTACAATTAGCAGTACCTATGAAGCAGGTGTTTGGGGGATGAAATAACTTGTTTTTCTAGAGAAAAATCTTAACTCTTCCTCATTTCTAAAAGACAACTTTGCTGAGTAATATTCTTTGGTTGGCATTTTTTTCTTTTATACTTAAACCACTTCCCATTCTCTCCTGACTTGTGAAGCCACTGAAAAGAAATCCACTGGCAGTCTTATTGGCACTAGTCCATACGTAATGCATTTCTTATGTCATGTAGCTTTCAGGATTGTGACTTTTGCTTTTTATTACTATGTGTCTCGATGAATTTCTTGGGTTGATTTTGACAGGACATTTCTGCACTTCCTTTACCTAGATGTTGGTTCATATTTCCAGATTAAGATTTTTTTTTGGCCATTATTTATTTAAATGTACTTTCCTGCTTTTCTATTTCCTTCTACTTCAGTAGTTTTTGTTATTTGAAAATATTATCTCTTGAGATTCTCTCACAATTCCCATAGGCTTCTTTTTTCATTATTTCGTTCTTTTGCCTTTTTGTCCCAGTGACTAGATAATTTTAAATGTTCTGTCTTGCGGATCACTGATTCTTTCTTCTGCTTGATTGATTCTGCTCTTGAATCTTTTGTTTGAGTATTGGACCCTTGTTATGAGATAGACTTTTAGTTGAATTGAATGGCCACATAACCAAATGTAGTCCCCAAATCTTTCTGAAAAACATGGAAGGTGATTTCTTCGCTGTCTGGATTCTCCGTGTGACCATTGCATGGGTTTCTTAGCTTTTGATATCAAGCATGGCTAGATCCTATATTTCTCCAAAATGGGAGACAACAGAAGTCCTTGCTAGTGGGGAGAGGTCATTATCAGAGACTCTGAGGATGGCTAATGGAGAATAGCCAGGTAGGGACTTCAGTTTGTAATTTTTTGTTTGTTTGTTTTTTGAAGCAGGGTTTCTCCATGTAGTTTTGGTGCCTGTCCTGGATCTCACTTTGTAGATCAGGATGTCCTCAAACTCACAGAGATCCTGCCTGGCTCTGCCTCCCAAATGCTGGGATTAAAGGCGTGTACCACCACTGCCTGGCTTCAGTTTGTAATTTATACTGTGTTCTGAGACAACCATCTCAACTTTGCAGGGGGCCTGTGTAGTTGGCTAGTGTAGCTTATCTGTCCACAGATGGCAGTTACTTAGAGACAGCACCCCAATCCATGCGCTGGTCACAATGACCTCGGCTTCCCTTCTTTACTTCTGCCTGACCCTGGGTGATCTGGCTATGCTGTTGTCCCAATGAGGTGGAACCAGAGTGGGCTTCCTGAGAAGCTGGCTGGCTCCTTAGATTTTTGTACTATTAAATTACATTCTTAACAATAGTGCATACCACAATAAATAGATAATACAAATGAGAAACAACTTTCCTTTCTTCCTTACATCATTCCTTCTTTCTTTATTTCTTTCATTCTTTTTTTCTTCCTTATATTTTTGGGATTCAGCGTCTTGATTTGCAGTCTAGGTGAGTACAGAACTTGACTTTCCTACCTCAGTTGCTCAAGTGCTGGGGTTACAGTTATGCATCATCACACTGAACAAAGAAACAATATTTTGAAAACCACAGAGATCTCATAATTGTTTGTTAGTTCAGCACAATTTATGCTAAGCCAATCAGATGTAGAAACTGTTGAGAGGAGCAGACTATAGCCTTGACACTACCTTAAATATAGAATAGAATTCTGCCTGCTGCCTTTGAATGTACTTGCAGTTCACATTATCTTCATGAAGAGTACTGCTGGTGAAAGCCCTATATGGGACAATGTTGCACCATGCAAGATAGAATCAGTTAAAATTTCTGGAAGCAGCTGAGGAACTGGGTGGGACAGAGAATCTCCGGTTACAATCCTGAGTTTGTGTAAGGTAGAGTATAGGTAGAGTATAAATGCACATTGATAGTGGACCAGAAGGAACTCCAGCATCCCTGAGTTTACAACACAGGGTATGTCTAGGGTTTTATTCCTCATTGAAATGTGAATATGTAACTCTTTATGATGTCTTTGCTACCAATGTATGCTTAATTTACTTTTTTAGCGCAGGTAAGTGTCAGCAAACTGTGCTCATAAACAATGCAGAAGCATTAACACAGTCTCATCAGATCCCCACAGTATGACACAAAGTGATGCTGGGGTTGAAATGAGGTGGAGGTGTATTTGCTCTGGTAATAGAAACAAAATGCAAACTGACATGTAAGAGAAAGTTCATGATCAAGTGAAGCTCCACCGTTTTTGTCTCAGTGAAAGAAGGAAGATTGAAGATAGGAGGTACATATGGTATTCTGTATACTGACAGGAATACTTAGGAAAGTGTTGTTAATTCAATAACATGAATTTTTGAGATTAAATATTTTTCTGCGTTATTGTTTTGGACAGTGCTTGTTTGAATTTTTGAAGACAGCCACTTTTTTTCCCCCGTAGTTGGATAGCATGTGAGAATTATAGATGCAACTGTTCACACTGATGGAGCACTTAATCGGAATCAGAAGAGCCCAGACCTGGGATGTAGCTACTAGTGTTTAGCTCATCCCTCATGTCTGTTAAAATGTTCCCCCAGAAAGGTCAGGGCAATGCTAGGATTCTTCCCTTTCACTGCAAGGTCTTTAACATTTATGAATAATTTTCTGTAGACATTATTACTTATGTTTTCATGACTGTCTTTGGAGATAGATACTATTATTATTCAAATTTCACAAATGGGAAACTAGAAGTTCAGAAAAGTTGAATAAGTGTTCTAAGAATGAACAAGTCATAACTAATCGACCCAAAACTGAAGTCTGCACTTTCTTTCTTAATATTCCATTCTTGTCTCATTCCCCCAAAGACTAAAAATGAAGGGTTCTTATTAAAATAGTCTGAATTACATCTGAAGAATCAAAAGAATCGCAAATGTCAAGGACTCAGTGACTTACATATTAATAGACAATTAAAGCAGCTGATAGAAATGGCCAGAAAACAACAATTAAGAAGCCAAATTGGGTCAAGTTTCTATATGGCACATTTTCATGATAATTACCTGATATTCTCATCATTTGACTATGAGGTGGTTCATGACATTGACAGTAGACACAATGTCTTAGGCTTTCACCTTGCTCTGGTTGTCTTGATTCTTCAGTCATGGGACCAAACACATCAAGGGCAGTTGTCTTTAGGGCTTTATAGGAATTTCAGGCAAACACAGAAATGTAGCAGTTACTACCCTGGGCAACTTCAGACTTGGCAAGTGATATCTTGATTTTATGCATGGGCATCACAGAAAAATTAAAGCCAAAGGAAATGCTAATGAGAAGTTATTACCTCATCATATCTGCAAAGTCTTGCCAGGCAATGAGGGGAACATGGAGGTGGACATGAGCCCTCTCCAGGTTATAATGGCTTTAAGAGGGCTACTAAAGCATGCTCTTGGGAGAAAATTGCTTTTCCGTACAAGGGTAATTGCCACATTGAGGACACTGGCAGCAATGACATTGATAAGAACAGAGAAGCAGATGGCCTTGGAAATCCTGCTCTTCACTTGAGTGGGGAGGAAATAAAAGGTAATATAGCATGCGATACTTCCACGACTCTACGAATTTTCCTCTGGTCCAGAATATGTAGATTTTTTTTTAAAGACAGGATTTCAATATCCTTGGCTGGCTGGAACTTTCTACATAAGCTAGGCTGACCTTGAATTCATAGAGATTCACTTGCCTCTGCTCCCTGAGTGTTGGGAGTAAAGGCGTATTTTACCATGCCTGGCATAATAAGGAGAATCCTTAACTCAGAGTTCAGACACTGCATATTGTCAGTGTTCACTCTGAACTTTGAAATAATGGGATCCTTAGAATTATTCTGTAATACTCAAAGGAAGTGCTGTTGAATCTTTCTAGACAAATATGGGAAAGCGTATGGGCATTTGTTACTTTTTTATCATGGCTGCAGTCTGTGAGGACCACCCTGACAAAAATGGATCCCCTTTTCTCTTAAAATAGAATACCAGATAGAATTGGCAATGTTTCATCAAAAATGAATCCAAAGTGTGCATAACCACTGTAAGGGCTACACTTACATTACATATTCCTTTTGAAACAGCACTAGCATATGGAATAGCATTGCAGTAATAAAAAAGTACTTGTATTTAGCATAAAAGCATACATTTATGGAATACTACTTTGAGCCAAGAACTGCTTTCAGTCTTAATGAATATTAACTCATTTTATTCACATAACAACCCTTTTAGGTGGATGCTGTTATTATTTTACTTCTTTTGTAAATGACAAAATTAAGACACACCAAAAGTTAATATTGCTCATGTTACAGAGTAATCATATACTAGAGGCCAGGTTTGAACATGGAGAATCTTGTTCTTAGATCCGAAAATCTTGACTACTGCTTCTCCTGACACAAACCACTCTACTGCTTACATTATTCTCATTACTATTATTGCAATAGGTTATCTGACCAAAGTGTTTCTTAATTGACAGTCAATTAATTTATTTGAAGCCCTGTTTATTTTTTTTCCTGCCTGGAGAAAACATTCCGGAGTGTATAGTGTACACATAGAGTACATGTGGCAAGGAAGAAATTTGGAAGTACATTTTGTAAAGCTTATCATGAAACACACATAATTTCAGTGGAACTAGATCCCGGAGTCTTTCTGTTAGCAGCTTCACCACAAAGAAAAGATCTTTCTAATGCTCACACATTTCAAATCCACTTTTAGTGAAATCTCATACAAATATGTGGGAGGATATGTATTAGCATAGTTCTCATGGCTTTGCTAGGTAATTAGCTATGCAGGATGTCCAGCTGAACATGGAATCAGTTTTCTCCCCAGGCACAGCAACTACCAGTTTATCTTTGGTGATAATTATTTATTTTTTATTTGATTACATTTTGGCTATATGTAAAAATATGAATAAATCTGACTTCACGGAGCTTCTGAAGACTGGGTTTGTTAAGATATGATACCTGTCACACAGTAGTTTGTTTATTTTAAAGGCAGTAATAACAACAATAATATGAGTACATATATTTCAAGTGAGAAAGTTGTTCTCATTGCTAATGTCTACTTATGGAAAGCAATCAAATGATTAAAGGTTCCTGGAACTTTGCTTTGCAAGTAAAAAAGAAGTGACTAAATGAATCTGACTTGAGTTCTAAATCCTCTTGTCTCTACTGTCTGAGTGCTAGGATTATAGGTGCTTATAATCATATCAAACTAGAAAGTTTATTTTTCTATATTCCTATATATGAACTGAACATTTTAGTACAAAATGTATCACTCTGTATTGCTTTTAATTTCTTCACATCTAGACCTGAAAGATGAATGTGAAACTCAGTGAAAAATGATAAAGGCCAATCATCATAGCTACAGTATGTATTATACTGTGTACTATGGGGTAGCTACTTATTAAATGACTTGTAATAAATTGAGAAACAAATTTTAGATACTCAGCATAGTCATCAGATGAAATACTGCGTTACACTGAAAAACTACAAATAGCATTTTAGTACTATGACATTCAGAGAATCACACTTGGCTAAAGTGAGAAATACTTTGAATACTGACTTCCTTTACATTTTAGGATAACGGTTAATTTAATAAATTTGATGCAAAAGTTTAACCACAGTCTTATGCCACGAGAAGTAAAGAACTCTCTCTTTCTCTCTGAGGCAAGGTTTCATAGGCTGGCCTTGAACTAGCTATATAGCAGATGATGGCCTTGAACTTCTAAATTTCATCTTCCTCTGAAGTTCTGTACCATCTCACCCAGTTGTACATCGGGCTAATGACCAGACTGAGGGCCTCCTCCATGCTATGCAATCACTGTACCAACTGAGCTACATCCCTACCCTGAAGACTGAATGCTTTATCTGCTTAATAAAAAGAAAGGAGAAAGAAAAAGACTATTGAAGAAGAAAATAGTATCTCTATAATTCCAGTCTAGTCTAGCCATGATGACTATGAAGTATGCAATTGCTTATGTATATTTTGCTGTCCTGAATTAGGGGCTTTGAAGGAAAAAGTCTCCAACTTCCTTATCTAGTTTGAGAATCATCTCTCAATTAGTGAGATGAGGATCTGTTATTTTCCTGATAGATTTCTCCTGTGGTCCATTACCTTTGCTCTACTTGCACCGAAGAGAACACTCAGAGATTTGTGGCCATCTACTGAAATTTTTATAACCTGAATTGACTTTTCAGGTTCAGGCAGCAACACCTAAGATATTAAACTGACACTTCTGAATCTCCCAGAGCTGCTGGTACACATCTGCTATTCATTTCTACAGTTTATAAAATGGATATTTTTTCAAGTCACAGGAGTCTACAGAAGGATGTCACTGACAGGATTTTTGAAAAGATGAGTAAAGGTATAATACATGCTTCCGGATTGCCCCCAATCTTCAATGATGCCTGCAGTCTAACTGCCAAGAGACTTCTCCATCACTGTCAGACTGCTTTTCAATCTGTCCTCAATGATGTTGAACAATTCAAATAGAAGAGACATGAATCACCAAAGAAACGACAGACAGAAATGGAGATGGTGTGCCTTAGATACGAGCTAGAAGTATTTGGGGAGAAACAGGAGAAGGTAGGGCCATGCTATGGTCTAAATGTTTGCTTCTATTTTGCACACAGTTCTGCACTGGCAAAATTTAGAAAACAAGGTCAGTTTCCTAGACAAGACCTCAGAAGACATTTGAGGCTATAATGAAAGACTGCAGCTAAAAGAAAAAATGTAGAATTTTACATTTTTTTTTTATAATAGAATACAATAATGCAACTATTATCAGACTCATGAATAAGTGAAGTGAATGAACAATAGCTAAACCATTTGAGATTTCCCCCCACTACTTATGTGACCTTAAGCATATTATTTAATCCTTCTTGATTTCAATATTCTCAATTACAAAGCAATAATGAGAAGAATACTTCAGAGATTTGCTTTCAGGATTCAATAAAAATAATTTGATAATGGATAATTCCTATAGAACTCAAGATACTATAATTATTATTTTATAAAAATACCAGATTGTTATGTCTAAAATGGAGAAACCTGTTTGTGGATTTGTCTTAAGTTATTAGAAGAGTTGGAAGGTGGGAATATGACCACCAAGTCACCAAGTTATACATCTTCACAAAGAATAAAAAAACATTGATGTTGGAGGAATCCATTAACAAAGTCCAATTTTATTTGGACAAGTAATGAACTTATTAATATTAACAGAAATTTTAGAGTAGAATTTGACTTGTTGCTAAGAAATCCTACCAGTTCAGTTTGTTTTCTGGGACACTACATAGACAATACAAAATAGCTGAATGACATTGAAGATGCTGCTGACTTGAGGGGATGATTTCTGAACACGTTCAGTGACAAACTGATCAGACAGTGTCTGAGATCCTCCCAGAGGATTCAGAAAGTCAGAGTTTTCACAGGCTGGTAAAATGTTATCTGTCCCCACTTCTTCTTTCATAATGGTACAAGGTCACACACCAGAGGCCATTTGATATGTGATGCTGAGCTAAAACAAGTGCAGATGATCAAGAATTTTGTTCTTCCTTACCAGACCAGATATTAAAGACATTTCAAAAATCTTATACCATGCCATTGTGCTTAGTAACTTCCCATTTTATTTTGGATTTTTTTAAAAAAATTATAAACTCGTTATTTGTGTTATGTTGTTCAAATCTTAGATGGTCTTTTAATAAAAAAAAAACAAACCCAGAGCCAGGTATCAGGGTGAAAGCTGAAAGATCAGAGAAGCAGAGCAGCCAGCTAGTTCTTACCTCTACAAAATTCTCAGCCTAAAGAGAGTGAGCTCCTGTTTCCTCATGCCTTATATACCTTTCTCTCCCCTGCCATATTACTTCCTGAAATTAAAGGTGTGTGTGCTTCCCAAGCTAAGGCATGAGATCTCAAGTGCTGGGATTAAAGGTATGTGTCACCACTGCCTGGCTCTGTGTCCCATTTACTGGCTGGTTCTGTCCTCTGATCCTCAGGCAAGTTTATTAAGGTACATAATATATCACCACAGTGTTATATATGATATTATTGTTTTTTTAAAGGATCAAACATGTTTAAAGATGTCTGTTGCAACATATACAGTGAGAAATGATGAGATAAACAGCTCATCTGAGCAATAACTTCTCTGGTTCCTCGGTTATTTTAAAAAGTATAATTTGGCCCTAGATTCAGGTTTTTAGAACTTACAATCAGATACCTCCAGATATAGGATACACAGTTATGAATGCTTCTAAACAGGGAAGAAAGCAAAACTTACCTTGAATAAAAACATTATTTATGGCAGAAAATTATCCAGGCCCTAGAACTTGTCGTATTCATATTGGTGGAGGTTGGCATACATCTGTGTGTGATGAGTCTGCAGAGAGCCCCATTTGCTCCTGATATTAATCTATATTGGTCTCCTTTCTTGTACTTTCCTATCTTTTTCCTTAACTCCATGCTCTCACTGCTCCATTAGCCTATTTCTTACTCTGTGTTTTGAAAACTGAGGCATAGGTACATTGCCACTAGTTATAAAAGGTAGGAGAGAAAGACAGAGATAGACATTATCTATCTATCTATCTATCTATCTATCTATCTATCTATCTATCTATCTATCTATCTATCTATCTATCTATACATCTATCTATCCATCCATGTATCTATCTATCTATCTATCTATCTGTCTGTCTGTCTATTTATCTATCTATCATCTATTTATCTATCTACCTATTTCTGTCATCTATCATCTATCTATCCATCCATCTATATCATACTATATATAATTATAAACAATATATAATTATATATAATATAATATATATATTATATAAACACACATAATCTTTGTTTACATGGAACTTAAAATCAAGAGAAGGAGAAACATTTGCTGCGGGATATTCTGTATGCTGTTAATATGTGTTGCTCTGATTGGTTGATAAATAAAACACTTTCCTGTGGATCAAGATGGAGAATTCTCAGTTACTTTCCAGCAACATTCTGACTGCATACTGCCTTGCTTTCTGCCATGATGGCAATGGACTAAAGCTCTGAAACTGTAAGCCAGCCCCAATGAAATGTTTTCCTTTGAAAGAGTTGCCATGGTCAATGTGTCTCTTCACAACAATAGAAACCATAACTAAGACAGATATTTAGACAGATACTTATTAAATTTGCTTTTATTTTGGAATATATACATTTATCCATATATTGTGATTGAAAATTTTGCTGAGTATGGAAGTCAGGGCAGGCATCTGTTGATTCTCTTTTACTTTTTTAAAACTTTCTTTTTATTTATTCTTTGTGCTGTTCACATCATGCATTGTGATCCCATTTCTCATTCCTGTGTATCTGTCCTCTGCCTTTGCAGCTGCCCCTCCCCCCAATAAAATTTATAAAATTCCTGTCTGTCCAGGCCCTTCTGGTTTAAAAGACCCCATTTAAAAGTCAAGTGTTATTCCAATAGCTATACCTTTATATGTCACTTCATCTTTTTTCCTTGTAGTTTTTAATATTCTGTTTTTTGTTCAGTATGCCTATTTTTTGATTAATATGTACCAAGGGGAATTTCTTTTATGATCTAGCCTATTTGGTATTCTGTATGGTTCTTGTACCTTGGTAGGTACCTCCCTTCTTTAGGTTAGGGAAGTTTTCTTCTGTGATTTCACTAAAAATATTTTCTGTGCCTTTAACCTGGGCTTCTTCTCTTTCCTCTATTCCTATTATTCGTAAGTTTGTTCTTTTCTTGGTGTCCCAGATTTCCTGGATGGATTTTTTTTTTAATTTAAAAATTTCCTTAACTGAGGTATCCATTGCTTCTATCTTATCTTCAATAGCAAAGATTCTCTCTTCCATCTCTTGTCTTCTGTTGGTGAGACTTGCCTCTGAGTTTCCTGTTTGAGTTCCTAAATTTTTCATTTTCAGTTTTGTCTTGCTTTGTGTTTTCTTTATTGATTCCATTTTGTCTTCTTTCTTGTCTTGAGCAGTTCTTCATTTCTCTTCACTGTTTGTATTTTCTTAGTTTTCTTAAAGGGATTTATTAATTTCCCCATTTACAACCTCTAGCATATTCCTAAAGCCTACTTTAAGGTCCTTGTCTTGTGCTTCAGCTATGTTGCGTTTCTCAGGGGCTGCTGTGGTGGGGTTGCTGGATTCCAGTTGAAACATTGTCCTGGTTGTTACTTATGATGTTTTTATGCTGCCATCTAAGCATCTGGGTTTGGGATGTTTTTAATTCTAGGTGTTGATATCTGGTTTTGTCTTGGCTGAGTGGGTTTTCTGTTGCCTTCTCTGGATTTCAGAAATATGTTGTAGTTGTGGGTTACCTAGTTGGGAGTGCCTCTAAGTTCCTACCTAGTGTAGCCTTTGGTGTTCCCAATTAGAACTTGTTTCTAGGTATTGGTAACTGACATTCAGGAATAGGGTGGGGCTAGAATGGCTGTGTTTGCCAGGAGGATCTGTGTCTATAGTAAATGGAGGAGGAGAGGGTAGAGATGCTCCTGTAGATAGTTGGCTACAGGGCAGGAGATGAGACTGGAAAATGGAATTAGAGGGTTGGAAGAGTGAATGTCACCTACTAGATTCCCTGGCTGGTGTGGCTATGGTTTTCTAGTGAGACAAAGGGGTGGGATGAGGAAGGAAGGCTGTAGAAGATCTGTTTAGTCCCGTTGGAAAGGGAGAAAAGATGAAGGAGAGGCTGGAGTAGGTGGTCTGATAACAAGCTGGGAAAAGACTGGGCAATTAGTATTGCAAGATGGGAAGGTGAGTAAAAATCACCTACCTCATACCCTGGACTGCATAGCCGGTGAATTTCCAGGTAGACAGTGTCCCGTGTGTTGTTGACATAGTGATAGGGGAGGAAGGAAGGCTGTAGGAGAGAATCTGCTTAGTCCCCTGAGAGTAGGACAGCTGGGTATTTCAACCATCTGCTAGTACATAGCCAGTCACTTGAAAAGCATAGTAGCTTCAAACAACCATCTCCTTATTTATTTATATAACCTCAGATTCTCAGGCCCAATGTTTTTCAGGGACTGGAAAGTCTTGTTATCACCATTTTTTCTTTTTCGAAATATTTTCTGTATATTCTACTTTCTGGTTTCCCTCATCAGTCTTCCTTCTCCTATCACTGAAATATTTACTTTATTCTTTTGTCTGTCTTATGTTCTGAGTTCTTTATTTTGAAGGGTTCTTTAATTTTAAATTGTTCTGAAAGCAATTTTGTAGTTTCCTACTTTTGTTTCTTGGACACAGTGTCTGATATATTGTTACTTTTTCTGAGGATATTAATTGTAGCGTGTGTGGTTATTTATTCTCACTCCTATTTTATGTTAGTCTTTTTGAATACTTTGTTTATTGGTCCTTAGGTTTCTGTTGGAAGTTTTCTTAAAGTTTGATGTCTAGGAATACTTGAAGGGTGAATACTGAGTGGATGCTTGGGGTTCTGGTTATTAGAGTCAAAATTTTCTGGAAGGTTGACAGAATAGGAAATAGCTGTCAGCATCTTTCTAAAATTCCTCCAGAATTTTAGAAAATTCCCACTCATCTCATCTGCCAATCATCTTCTTGTCTTTTGGCTAGCTATGTATGTTTATTGGCATAAGTGTTTTATTGATGCAGCAAAGGGGACATAAACTGTTCTGTCCCTCATATTGTTCATGAACCTATGGTAATCTTACTCGCTTCTTCTTTTTCTCTATGCTTAGTGCCCAAGAGCTGAGAATTTCTTTGATTCACTTCCTCTACCATCTATACCTCCTTCTTGTTATTGATGGATGGTGGATGTGTTTATTGCTTCTTTATCCCCTTGAAAATACCTAAGAATACAACTTAACTGGTGTGTGATTTGGTTTGGGTCATGACTTCAGATGATTTCCTCTATGATAACGTGGCTGTGTTGCTTCTGGGCTTGTGCATGGTAAGACAGATTATCATGACAGAGCAAAGTTCTATACTTCATGGTATACCAGAGCCAGAGAGGAAATGTACCAGGACAGAATATCACCTTCAGTATCATGCCTCTGTGTGACAGACTTTTTCTAGGAAGACACAACACATACACACATCTACTAACTCCAGAAAAGTAATTTACAAGACACCAAAGTAATGACTGTACCGAAGCCAAACTTAGTGAACCAATGAGGATGGGTGAGAATATACTTTTCAGAGCAGAGATGACTGACTTTCAAGGAGCTGCACCAATGAAAAGCCAACCCCAATATGGGAGTTGACTCAGAAATGCCTCATCCCTGGTGTTCCCTCCATGCAGGAATTTCAGGAATTTCTTGGTCAGAGAACTCTCTCAGCAGCTCAAATGATCACACCCCCAGCAGTCGTTGGCTGCTGCTTTAACTGTGGACTGAGTCCTGGTGGCTCTTAAAGTTTCAGCTTTCTCAGAAGTTTGAAGTTGGCTCACCCCTTGCATCTCATGAGCCCTCCATTCCCTCCTGGTGGGAATGTTTCAATTTGGAGAGAAACTGCTATACAATAGCATCTACTATTCTACTTCCACCTACTAGACACTTACCTCCCAATGGCCCAGTTGACTGTGGGTTTATCTGTAGATTAATCATTTGATACAGTTAAAGCACTCATGATTCAGTCACCTCTAGATAGCTATATTGGCTAAGGACCAACACACAAACACTTTGTTGTGTCATTTTATATCCAACCTCCTGAAAACCTGGAAGGTTATTGCTTACTTTGAATGTAGACTTTAAGCAACCGTGTCCAACTCTGAACCTGTTCTCCTGCTGCCTGAAGCACCTGGTTTTCTCTCTATTCCTTTATATCTCTGGGTTCTGCTTCTTGACCCACACCTGCTGACAGATTTGACCTTCTACTCTACAAATGTATTCATCATTTCCATTAGGATTCAATCTATATTACAACTCTTTCTAGTATAATGAAAGACCGAGTGTTGTGGAATATTTGCATACACTGTTAAAGATGTGTCTCTGCCTAAGGCACCTTCTGGTTGGTTTAGTAAAGAGCGGAATGGCTAATAGCTGGGCAGGAAAACTCTGGGAAGAATAAAGGAGACACCAGCAAGATGCAGAATAAGTCAGACATACTGTGCAGAGAGGTAACCAAGCCATGTGGCAGAACATAGATTAATAGAAACAGGTTAATTTGAGTTATAAGAGGTAGTTGGGGAAAAGTCTAAGCTAAGGACAAGCTTTCCTAATTAATAATAAGTCTCCTTGTTATTATTTGTGGGCTGCTGGTCCAAAATGTCCAATGAGAAAGCTTACTACAGCTGAGTATTATTTTCCTTTCTTCTTATAATTTGAAGATGGCTTTTGGGAAGAGGGGCATAACAACTTAATATGAAAACCAGGTTTGTTCATTGTATTTTATTGACTATAAAAGTAGTTCCAGAGCACAGTTATGGGCCTTTCTGATCTGATACTCTCCCACCTGCCCAGCTTTCAGAGATTATGTGCTTTTATAGGTAATTTAATCACACATACTCTGAGTTCCAGATTTACTGTTTGCGTTTCTCTGAATGAGTTATGTTCATTCCTGGCTTCTTATTCTTCTCCACCTTTATTAGTCCATCTGGCTAAGGATGCCCATGAAACTAACTCCTATGTAATGACTTTTATGAACAGGCATACATAGTCAATTTTCTGCATACTCGCAGGAGACAACCAAATTGCCAATGAACAAGTTTAGAATCTATCATATCCCTGTATGTCTCCAAGTAGATTTCTCCTAGTTGGTCATGAACTAATTGTTTTTATGTTTCTTGTACTGTAGCATGTTTTTAATGCTTACTAAGTAAATGAATACATGAGCTGAAAGTTTATCCTCATTATCCTCCCTTGGAAAGTGATTTTCTTTTGCTTATACAGGGTCTTTCTGTATACATCTGGCTGATCTAGAGCTAGCTATGTAAACCAGGCTAACTTTAAACTCACAGAGATCTGCTCATCTGTGAGATCCTCTGGAGTTCTAGTGTTAAAGGAATGCATTGTTACACTCATCAGGAACATGTATTTTCCTTGTGTTTGCAGATAATGCTCATGAATCAAGTTAAAAATATTCACAAGATTTTTTTAGAGTTATTAAATTTAAGAATTAGATCAATATTAAAAACACCCCCTACTGTCACAAACAACTCTGTGTTATCTATAGGACTCTAAGCAATTTGTATAATTTTTGTCCTGTACTGTGTACACGAATGTGATTGTAGCCAATGTTCAACTAAATCGTGGCATTTTAATTTGTGAGTACAATTTTATTAATGCTGCTTAATTTTGTTGTGTTTTAACTTGGAATTTTATATAATGTTTAATTGTTAACTACTAGAATTGTAGATTCTAATTACAGGAGAAGGTAAGTTCAGACTGACTCTCCATTATTGCAAGGAGTCTTAGCTGGTGTCATCCTTGTGGATTCCTGGGGACTTCCCCAGCACCAAGTTTTTCCCTAATCTCCTAATGATCCTCTCTACCAAGATATCTCTTTCATTGCTTTCCTGAATGCAGGTGACAGTTATGTGGCTAGATCTGTTTGGAGAGTCCCTGGCAGTGGGACCAGGACTTATCCTGGGTGCATGAAATGGCTTTTTGGAACACATTCCCTAGGGTGGGATATCTTGCTTAGTCTTGACACGGAGGGAGGGGCTTGGTTCTGCCTCAACTTAGTAGGAAAGACTTTGTTGACTTCCCAAGGGAGGCTTTACCTTCTCTGAGGAGTGGATGGGGTATAGGATGAGGGAAATGGGGGGGGGGTGGGAGAAGGGGGGAGAGAGAACGGGGATTGGTATGTAAAATGAAAAAAAACTTTAAAAAAATAAATAAAAAAATAAGCAAAAAATTAAAGTAAAAAAAGAAATGTAGATTCTTATTCGCTAATGATTTATAAACATTAGTTTCTTTCACTAGTTACATATTACACTGCCTGTAAAATCTGCATTGCCCATTACCACACTCTGCACCAGCTCTCTAGTACCTATTTCAGTGCCTAACACATATTAGAGACTCAGGACACATTTTCTGAATAAGTAGCTTTCTGGTAACCCTGAGTGCAAGTTTTAGAGAATAAAGTGGCTGAGGAAAGCCTGTGGTTGATTTTCAAACATCTTGAAGATTGTACAGGTTAAAGGAAAGGGTAGAGATTTAGCCTCAGGACCCTGAAAGCTTATCAAATTCAATACAGGGAGATTTATTCACCAACCTCAAATATCTCCCTTGCAGATATGACAGAAGGCTTAGATTTCCTATTCTGAACAATTCCTTCACTTAAGAAGTTGTCTCTTTAAATTCCAAATAAACTCATTGGGAGGGTGACAGATTTGCACATTAAAAGTTATTGCCTCATTAGCGCAGATGGTGTGTTCTAACCTAAGCAGGCTGCTTCTTACTAGTTTGTAGGAATCTTGCTTGCCTTAGGGAAGATGAAAACTCCCATTCAGAACCAGAGCTGGGTAGGGAGAACTGGTTGGGATTTCTTGAGATGCCTCCCTGATCATGGATGTAGTGGGGACAATGGAGAAGGTCAAGGTATATGAATAGGGAACAGGGGCGGCTTTTCCAGCAGAGCTCTACAGTTTCTCTTAAAACTTCTTTTAAAAATATACTAGCTACTTATTATTTTAATGAAAGTGCAAATGATTGAAATTTAAAGTTTATTTGGAAAAATGAGAATTTTTGAAGGGTCATTCATTTCTGATGATAGATAGTCACTATTTTTTTGAAATGTTTCCTTCAGAAAAAAAAATAGGTATTTCTAGACAATAAACAAATGCCTCAGATTAATTATCATGGAATCACATTAAGTATGACTTTTCCTTTAAAATGTAGCCTGTGGAGTAGATGCCATGATTAATTCATCTTTGCTGCCCCAAGTGTTTGGTTTGCTGCATGGTAAGTTACAAGCCCAGAAAAATATTTACAAATGAGTGAAAAGAAGTGTATCCATGGTGAGTCACCAGAATAATGAATACCTCATTTTGTGAATCTGAATAATTTATTGTGTTTGTGAGTGACAAGGCACTCTAAAGTTCTTTTGCATCTGATCTTCATGTAGGAACATACAGAAGAGCACACAGAACCAGTTGGCACCAATGGGAACTCTAAAGCAGGAAATCCATTTAACAGAAATGGATTAATTCCAACAAGCAACACAAATTGTTTTACATTTAGGGGGTAACTTTTTTTTTTAGTACAACCTTTATGAAATTCATCTTCCATTTCTTTTCTTACTTTTTTTTTTTTTTTAGAAATGATAAAATATAAAGCAAAAACCCCAGCAAGATAAAAAGTGCCCAGACAAAGCATTGGGACAAAACAAACAAACTCTAAAAATACCATTCAGTTAGTATTGAGTTGGCCATCTAGTGCAGGCTAGAGGGCCTGCCCTTAAGTGTGGTTTGTATATTCAGTGAGATGTCACTGAAGAAAATTAATTAAATTTTTCTTTGTGAGGGACTGTCAATTAGAGATAACTTCTTGTCGACTTCCGCTCCTCAGCACTGGTACCCCAGTGGTACCCGTGCAGACCTTGTGCTCACTGTCACCTTCTCTCTGTGTGAATATGTGCCTGATTCCTGCTGTGTCTGGAGGGCACTGTTGCCTTGGTGCCTTCCATCCCCCCTGGCTCTTTTCAATCTTTCTGCCTCCTCTTTCACAAACTTCCCTTAGCCCTTAAAGGGTAGCATATTTTCTGTCAGGCTAACCTAGTGAACTTTGTGAAAAAGTTCTAAATAACTTTTGCCTTGGTGACTTTCCTTTCTATAGTACCAGCAACTTTGTGTGTGGCCGTGTGTGTGTGTGTGTGTGTGTGTGTGTGTGTGTGTGTGTGTGTGTTTAGGCCAGAGCTCCTTGTCATGTGTCTTCTATACCTAATGTTTTGAGACAGAATCTCTCAAGGAACCACTTACTCAGTTTGGCTAGCAAGTCAGCAAGCCCCAGGGATCCCTACACCTCTCCTCCCTCAGCTCTGCTATCTCAGGCATCTGCTGCTGCTGCTGCTGCTGCTCTTGGTTTTTACACAGGGCCTAGGGATTGAACACAGATTCTCACATTTGTGTGGCAGGTATTTTACAGACTCTATCACTTCTCCAGCTCTTATTAGCAACTTTCCACACATTAAATACTGGCAGCCCCACAGTTTGTGGGTAATACACTGAGCATGATCTCATAGGCTGCCACTAATAGTTCTTAAACTGTAGAGGAGTAGAGTATAGTCACAGACTGCTGTTCCTGGAATACATTACCATGCTTCCGTAAAACATATCTGAGTGACCAGCAGCTTAGGCAGCAGCCACTGCACTTGAGGTCTTTCTGAGCTGTGTGAGGATGCAGATGCTGGGTGACTGCCTAGCAACAGGCAGCCTTTTCCTACATTATTTTTCAATATGTTACTAGATATTGTTTAATTTGTAGAAGCAGGTATGTTGTATCTAGGGAGACAGAAAGATCACATGCCCTTGCAAATCTGAAAATAAATGGGTTTGAGGAAATAAAACAAAAGAAGGACCATTAAGAAATCAGAAAGCTGTTGAGAAAATTGGGTTCAAGATGCTGTCATAAAGATTTGAAATGCTGCGACAGAAGGTTGTTTTTTTTTTTTTTTTTTTCAGTTTTATAGCTCTTTTCATTCTGAAAGGTCATGGCAATAAGAGAGATGAAGCATTATCCTTATGGTCTCTAATATTTTAAGATACTGTAAACAAATAAATCTTGTGGATAAGGAAATGTTTATTAGGCTTGGGAGACTTAACAGTATTAGTTAATGCATTGACACTCGAGGTGGCAAAGTTAGATGACAGAAATCAGTGCAGAGGAAACAGTGTCTTCCTAGAACATCAATCATCCATTCTTAAGTAGCATGTGAGGTGTTGATAATAAGAGATACTGCCTTTCAAATTTAGATGATTGACCAATGAAGAAAATAACCTAAGAAAATGAACCTGCAATAATTATAGGCAGGAATGTAAAGATTTGTAAAAGAGACTTCTTGGAATAAGGAACTGTGTGGCAAAGAGCTTCTTATCCCTCCCCCCATAGCATTTGATCTGCTTCACTGCTTCTAATTGTAGAAGAGACATCTTCCTTGAATGACTAGAAAATTGTGTTCTTTTGATTTTTGACAACAATGATGTATATCAAATTCGCTTTTTTGAGATTGACAATGTACTCCTCAGCTTGGGTCCTACATGTTCCTCCAAAGTGCATATTTGAAGCCTTGGTCCCCAAGTGCAGCAGTTTTCAGAGGTGAGGCCCTTCAGGAGTAATTGGATTCATAAAGGCTCTGACCTCATGACTGGGTTGGTGAGTTTCGGGGAGGTGTTTGTTACAACAGTGATCAGTTGGCTCTTCCCAGCCACTGCCAGCTGAGCAATCGCTGCTCCATCTCACCTCACCATCATGCTCTGCCTCACCTGATGAGGCTAAGAAACCATGAACTGAAATCTTTGAACCTGTAAGCCTTTCTCAGCTGTTTCTCTTGTGGCTTTTACTATAGCAATAGGGGGCTGCTGACTGACACAGCATCTTAGGGAATCTTGGAGTATTGGATAAGCTCTTGGAGTATTGGATAAGTTCTCGGTATGTGGATGCTCAATAAATAAGAATTATCTCCTCCTCCCTCGGGTAAGAGAACAAACAGTTTTAGGTTAGAGGAATACTGTGCAGGAGAGAGTGAGAGCGAGAGCGAGGAGAGCTAGAGTGAGCTCCATCTGTTTGAGAGCCTACTGAAACCAGGAACCACAAGGAAGTAAAGGTTCAATATAGATCACCCAAAAATACAGACCAGTTTCAAGACTTCCATTCTCTGTGGGTTTTATAGATAGACCTCAGCAAGTAGAAATACCAAATCTGGGGACTTCTTTTAAGTAGGAGGAAATCTTTATGATTTATTCTAGTGTAAAGTTAGAATAGACTTATTTAAATAAATTTATGACAGATGATATCAAGGAAATTGTGTGGATTGTGGATTTTTTCTTTAAAATTTTTCTGTTAATTGCTTGAGAATTTTATACAATGTATCTTGATAATATTTATTCTCAACTCCTGCCCCTTGCAGACCCATCTCTCCATCCAGACCTATCCAACTTTGTGTCTACTTTCATTTAAAAGAATGTGTTCAACTTGTGTTCCCCATATACTCTTCTTTATTTAAATTGGTTTTTTGAGAACTTTATAATTGAGTACTGTATATCATTTCCATCTCTCCCACTTCCTTTTCCTTTTCACACACCCTCTCTCAAATTCATGACCTCTTATTTAGTGTTATTTATATGTATAAATATATACATATATAATAAAATCTACTGAGTACATTTAGTAATATATATTTGCAGTTTGTACATATGTGTTTAGGGATGCCAGATGCCTACTTGGGATTGAGTAAGCTATCAGTGAGCTTGTTCCTGGAGAAAATTGATTCTCCCTTTTTCATCAGCCATTGATTGCCTACAGCTTTTCATCTCAGAGTGGGGGCTTGTGACATTCCCCTGTCCATGTTGGCATGCCAACTAGTGTTATCATTCTATAGTCTTGTTTAGACAACCACATTGTTGAGATTTCAAAGGTGCAACATCATTGTAATGTCCAGAAGACAAGATTAGTAGCAGGTTTCCTGATTTTATTGTTTTATAATTGTTCCACACATGCACACATATGTATACATACATACAAAAAGAATATATTCATATAACTTCTTATACCATATTGTTATGATTATACCAACTTGTTATCTGTATTATTAGATTATTATTTGCTATGTTTAATTTATAATAAATAGTCATAGTTACTGATTTCTAGGAAAAAAGCTAATCCATAGTGGGGTTGCATAGTACTGTTCTTGGTTTTAGGCATTCATTGGGAGTCCTGGAAGTGTCCCTGAAGATAAGTGGGGAGTACTATAATATTTTATCTTGAAAAAGACAATATTTGCTACTTTAACAGGAGCTTAAATCCTGAGGATTACTTCACAGCAGTTCCATTCAGATGAATATTTCTTTTAAATGACTTGCACATAGTCAAACCTTCTAAAGTTCAACTCAAATTTATGCATCTCTGACATATATAAACAGACACAATAGCTGTCATCAGATGACAACCTTAAACATCTCTCAGAAATTTCTGCACACAAATATTCTCCAGGCAGATAAATGGCTTGGGTAGAATTACTCTTTCAGTAAGAAAAATACAGACTATATTTTACCTCATTATGCTCAGAGTGAGCAAATGTGAAGGAAATCATAAATATCATCTGCCCCAAATTCCCTAAGTAGTTGCTGTAGTATATTAAGGAGCAGCATTGGCATGACAGGAGAGCCTCTTACAATGGTTATCCTTTTGGGCACCGAAAACCTATTACAGAAACAGAGTCATGGCATACATCATCTGTGTTTTAACAAAGAATCTGGTGATTCTTAGACACATTAAAGATCAAAGGCCATCGACTTCAAGTGTGGAAGCTTGGTCCCCAGTATAATGGTAAAACATTTTAATATGTAGAACCAAGTAGGAGACAGTTATTTCATGTATTATTATTATTATTATTATATTAATACATTTTCATAATGTATTAATGCTATCATGTGGGAATACTGATTTTGAGAGTAAGTTGCCCAGGCTGTTATACAGCAAGTTTCCCTTCTGCATACAAATTACTCCCTTTCTATGTCTTCAAATGTTACAAATCTGCCACTCTCCAAGATGCCAGTGTTATGATCTTTGGACACTTTGGCCACCAGAATTATGAACTAAGTATTCATTTTGTTTCTTTTGCTTTATAAGTGTATTTCCTCTCTTACTTGCCTGTGTCCTTTGTTTAATATTGAGGATCAGTGAGATTTCCCCATTCCATGTTGGCATGTCTATTTGTGTCCTCCTTATTAAGATATTGTTTATGTAGAAACTTCTCTGCAACAGGCATGAAATAAAAAAATAACTAATTATATTGCAGAGAATAAGAGATTATGTGGTACCCATGTCCAACTGACCCACTTAGAATACAACCTCTGCTCCCAAAGCTCAGGGAACATTGAAGAAGACAGGACAGAATGAATGTAAAGGCCAGAAGAACAGGATGTCTGGTATGAGATTGAATAAAAAATATGATAGCCTCAACAAAATGCCTTTGTTTTGTATATAAGCCAGTAGTTCCCATGTTCCTTCTCTCCCCTCATTGAAACCACATCAGTCAAGGCTCTAGGGCCCCTTTTTCCAAGATGACATCACATGCACTGATTCTGTGCATTTTAACCTATAGTCTGTACATGTCCATGATAAACAGCATTATGGTTATTCTCCAGTAAGACTAGAGAGCAACTTCACTAAGAAATGTGATTCATATAAACAATGGAATTCTATTCAACTGTGAAGAAAAAAATCAAATAAATAAAATCAAAGCTATAAGAAATGAAATGAATTTTTTTAGTCGATTGGATAGAGGTTGGAAATATACTGAGTGAGGAAACTTAGACCCAGGAAACACTGAATGTTTTCCTCTTTTTTATTGATCCTAGCTCTAAATAATTAGATTTTAATATATAACCTGATGTAACCACAGAAGCCAGATGTGTATGTTCATGGTGGGTGAATGGGGAATGGGGAGTAGAGATACTGAGTATTATTCTGATCAAAGGAAAAAGCAATGAGGTTGTATTTGGAAGTGAAATACAATATGAACATTTGATTTTCATGGTAAATAGCTCAAGGGGGTAGGTGACTTCTCTTCTATTAATAGGATTTTATATTTCTCACTTCTTTTTTAAAAAATATTTTCACTTACAGTATGAAACATTGATAGAAACATTCTACAAATAAGCTGATTTTATCCATGCTTTCTGATTTTGTTACCAAATATGGGTGGTGATTTTTCCATTTGGTTTTGTGGACAGTTGGGTTCTCTGCGCTGTATTTTGTACTTGGATTCATAGTATGACTTGTGGCACTGGCATGGAATTAATCACATCTTCTATATTTCATGCTCTGAGTCCTCTTCTAAGTTTTATTGGGTATCTTTTCTCAGAAAACATCTCTTTTGTTACAATTGGAAGGTGGCTTTGGATGACACCCTTTCATTTTAATAAGCTCTAACTGCAATGGAAATGCACCAGCAGATTCTTCATTGATAGGCACCAACTCTCCACTCAAGTAGCATATTTTGCAGTTCAAACCTACACCAAAATTTGTGCAAACATACTTAAGTTGGCACAAGTGGTAGCTACCATTCATTTCAAGGGATCTCTTCCTCTAATCCTCCCAAAGGCTCGTGCTCTTCATAACAACATATTGCTGTCAGAACTTGTTCATATCCATGTTTTCCACCTGTGATTTAATGCCTTTAAAACTCTTTATTAAGCACTTAGCAGGTAATATGGATATACCTTTTTCCAATTTGAAAAACTAAGCTACCTGGGATTTAATTTTACATCTTCACAATTTCATAGAGAGATGACTTGTTCTAACTTCAGACAGTAGCAACTTCAGTGTGAGATTTTTATTCCCAGATTGTCATATTTCTACATAAGGGAAGTGCCTGACAGCTGCTCTTTTGTGCATCAGAATTTCTGGAGTCACTGCTCTCACACGTCAGGCCAGGCCTTCATTCAGTAAAATGCGGTTGCTCGAGTACCTGCATTTCAATGTTGCAGCAATCCTTCCAGTAACAGAAATTGTTGCCCAGTGACTAACACATGGATGACAGATACATATCAGACAGATGACCAAAGGGATGATTCCTATTGTAGGACAGATGGAGAAAGATAGAGGAAGATTCTTAAACATGCTATTTAAAATGGCACAAACCCCAAATCTTTCAAATTATATATTATAAAAATAATTCTCACTTATTATTTATGGTATAGGTTTTGATCACGAGTAACTGTCTCTGTAAAAAGGGAAACTATGGATTAGGGGATCTACTTCATTGAAAATAATTATGTTCTGCATCAAATGCTGTTCAGACATAATAACATGCTAGATTTATGGAGATTTCAAAGACTGGCTGAAATGCTCCTCTAACCAAGGGGAAATAATGAGGCTGTGTTTAGAAGTAAAAATACATTCTCTATATATTCATTTATACTATAGTATAAATCAAAACATTTATTCTGATCACTTAAAACTATGTCAGCAAAGTAAATGCATCTTCCTATTATTTGCTGTGCAATAATAACATATGTATGTTTCCCATGGAAATACTTGCATAGATAACCCTGGCCTCAAGTGATGTCACAGTTTCTTGCCTACTACCTCCTGTGGGTCTTTCCAATTTACCGAAGTTGTTGTTTGAATATCTCATGTTTGGAAAATTTTCTTTTCTTGCTTTTGTTAAGTAATGTTCATGAAACCATTTTAAAAATATATAAAATTATAAAGTCTTTGATTTTCTAACTTCTATGGAAATGTCTACTATAGCTTCATTAAAGACAGACAGAACTAGGATCTTGCTCTGTCCTCTATCATTATTAGCTGTGGCCCTCTTTACAAGTATTAATTTCATTACCCAAGAAATAAAATTGTGGTAATTTACTTAATAAAAATTTTCCTTGACAATTAGATAATGTTGATAATATCAGATATATTAATAGGTTCTTTGAATATTAACTCTCATAATGTTTTCCCTTATCTGAGACATTTGAATATCATTTATACTATATGAAATATGTGGACATTTTATCCTTATATGAAGAAAACTGAAAATCATAAAATGTCATTTATTCCTAACTTCTGTATTATTATTAGGACCACAAGTTGGACTTGATTTTTAAGAGCATTTATCATTTGAATTGATGTTTAATTGAGTATATTTTTTTGAAGTATGGCATCTAGTTTTTGTTGAAAAATTTTTATTTTATAATTTAATTTAATTTTACATATCAGCCATGGATTCCCCTGTCCTCCCTCCTACCGCCCCCTCCAGCACCCCCATTCCCATCTCCTCCAGGGCAAGGACTCCCCTGGGGATTCAGCTCAGCCTGGTAGATTCAGTCAAAGCAGGTCCAGTCCCCTCCTCCCTTCACCCAGGCTGAGCAAAGTGTCCCAGCATAGGCCCCAGGTTCCAAACAGCCAGCTCATGCACTAAGGACAGGTCCCAGTCCCACTGCCGGGGGGCCTCCCAAACAGTTCAAGTTAATCAACCATCTCACTTATCCAGAGGGCCTGATCCAGTTGGGGGCTCCTAAGCTTATTGGTTCATAGTTTATGTGTTTCCACTAGTTTGGCTATTTGTCTCTGTGCTCTTCCAATCATGGTCTAACAATTCTCACTCATACAATCCCTCTTCTTTCTCACTGATTGTACTTCCAGAACTCCACCTGTGGCCTGGCTGTGGCTCTCTGCATCTGCTTCCATCAGTTATTGGATGAGAGTTTTAGCACGACAGTTAGGGTGTTTGGCCATCTGATCACCAGAGTAGGTCAGTTAGGGCTTTCTCTCGACCATTGCCAGTAGTCTATTATTGTGGATTTCTGGAGACCTCTCTAGCACTTTGCTTCTTCATATTCCCATGGGGTCTTCATTTATCATGGTCTCTTTTACCTTGTTCTCTCTCTCTGTTCTTGATCCAGCTGGGATCTCCCGCTCCCCTAAGCTCTCTTTCCCTCAACCCTTGCTCTTCATTACCCCCATTTCACATCCAGTTTGCTCATGTAGATCTCATCCATTTCTCTGTTGCTGGGCAATCCCTGTGTCTTTCTTAGTGTCCTTTTTTCTAGGTAGCCTCCCTGGAGTTGTGAGTAGCAGTCTAGTCATCCTTTGTTTTACATCTAGTATCCACCTATGAGTGAGTACATACCATGTTTGTCTTTCTGAGTCTGGGTTACCTCACTCAGGATGATTTTTTCTAGATCCATCAATTTGCCTGCAAACTTCATGATGTCATTGTTTTTCCTCTGCTGAATATTACTCCATTGTGTATATGTACCACATTTTATTTATCCATTCTTCAAGTTGAAGGGCATCTAGGTTGTTTCCAGGTTCTGGCTATTACAAACAATACTGATATGAACATAGGTGAGCATATGTCCTTGTGGTATGATTGAGCATTCCTTGGGAATATACCTGAGTGGTAAAGCTGAGTCTTAGGGGAGATTGAGTCCCAATTTTCTAAGAAAGCACCATATTGATTTCTAAAGAAGCTGTACAAGCTTGCATTCCCACCAGCAGTGGAGGAGAGTTCCCCTACTTCCACATCCTCTCCAGCATAAAGTGTCTTCAGTGTTTTTGATCTTATCCATTCTGACAGGTGTAAGGTGGTATCTCAGAGTCATTTTGATTTGCATTTTCCTGATGATTAGGGATGTTGAACAGTTCCTTAAATGTCTTTCAGCTATTTGAGCTTCCTCTGCTGAGAATTCTCTGTTTAGCTCTATAGCCCATTTCTTAATTGGACTGTTGGGCATTTTGATGTCTAATTTCTTGAGTTCTTTATATATTCTGGATATCAGCACTCTGTCAGATGGTGGGGTTTGTGAAGATATTTTCCCATTCTGAAGACTGTTACTTTGTCTTGTTGACAGTGTCCTTTGCTCTACAAAAGTTTCTCAGTTTCAAGAGGTCCCATTGATTAATTGTTTCTCTCAGTGTCTGTGCTACTGGTGTTATATTTAGGAAGTGATCTCCTGTGCCAATGTGTTCAAGACTACTTCCTACTTTCTTTTCTATCAGGTTCAGAGTAACTGGATTTATGTTGAGGTCTTGGATCCACTTGGACTTAAGTTTTGTGCACAATGACATATATGGATCTATTTGCAGCCTTCTACATGTTGACATCCAGTTATGCCAGCACCATTTGTTGAAGATGCTTTCTTTTTTTCCATTGCACAGTTTTGGCTTCTTTGTCAAAAATTATATGCTCATTGGTGTGTGGATTAATGTCAGGGTCGTCAATTCAATTTCATTGGTCCACATGTTGGTTTTTATGCCAGTACCAAGCTTTTTATTTTTATTTTATTTTTTTATTACTGTAGAGTAGAGCTTGAGGTCAGGGATCGTGATGCCTCCAGAGGTTGTTTTATTGTACAGGATTCTTTTGGCTATCCTGGGTTTTTTGTTTTTCCAAATGAAGTTGGGTATTATTCTTTCCAGGTCTGTGAAGAATTGTGTTGGTATTTTGATGGGGATTGAATTGAATCTGTAGATTGCTTTTGGCAAGATTGCCATTTTTACTATGTTAATCCTGCCTATCCATGAGCATGGGAGATCTTTCCATTTTTTGACATCTTCTTCAATTTCTTTTTTCAGGGACTTAAAGTTCTTGTCATAGAAGTCCTTCACTTGCTTAGTTAGAGCTACCCCAAGGTATTTTATATCATTTGTGGCTATTGTAAAGGGTGATGTATCTCTGATTTCCTTCTCAGCCTGTTTGTCAGTTGTATATAGGAGGGCTACTGATTTTTTTGAGTTGCTCTTGTATCCTGCTGAAGGTGTTTATAAGCTTTATCAGTTCCTGAGTGGAATCTTTGGGGTCACTCAAGTATACTATCATGTCATCTGCAAATAGGGAAAGCTTGACTTCTTTCTTTCCAATTTGTATCCCCTTGATCTCCTTATGTTGTCTTATTGCTCTGGCTAGAACTTCAAGTACTATATTGAATAAGTATGGGGAGAGTGGACAGCCTTGCCTCGCTCCTGATATTAGTGGAATTGCTTTGAGTTTCTCTCCATTTAATTTGATGTTGGCTGTTGGCTTGCTGTAAATTGCAGAATATCCTTGGGAATTATTTCATTAACTTTTTTTCCAGTCATGTTTGGGTCTACCCTAGCTAGGTCTCTGAGCTATCCAGCTTCTATTTCCTGGACATCCACGTAGTGTTGAGAATGGGCTCCTTCTCCTGGCATGAGCCTCAAGTTGGAGCAGTCAAACTGGTTTTCCAACTCCCATAAGTTCTATTACTCAGTACATCTTGCAGGCAGGACAAATTGTAGGCCCAAGGTTTTGTGGCTGGGTTGGCGTCCCAGTCCCACTACTGGCCTGGTTACAGAAGATGGCCGATTCAGGCTCCATATCTCTGATTTCTAGGCATCTTCACTAGAGTCACCCTCATAAATTCCAGGGAGTTTCTATTTCATGAGGTTTCCACATTGTCCCTAACTGCCACTTAATTCTTCACTTTTTATTTGGTTGTCTGATCTGTGTTGTCATATCCAGATAGTGTTTACTCAGACCAGCGTCCTGAATTATTCCTTCTATGTTTTCTCTAGTAGTTTCTCGTCTTATTTGTAGTCATATTATTCATTTTTGGTATGCTTTTGTTTATGTAGGGAGTTATAAAATCTCACTTTTATATGAATATTTATTTCACCTAGAATCCTTTTATTGAGGAGATTTTAATTTTTTTCCAGTGCATATTCTTACTTCCTTTGCTGAAAATGATCTGGCTGTAAGTATGCAGACTAACATCTGAGGTTTCATTTCTGCTTCACTGATGGATATGTCTGCTGTTTAGGTTCCTATAACTGTAGTATGTGAGGGAATCAGGTGATATGTTTCACCTTCCCTTTTACACAAATTTGAGATCTTCTTAAATATAATTAGTTTTTTATCACGATCTTGTACATTCACTTAATTTTGATTACAGCCTTCCTCCATCTCTTATATTAGTCAGTATCATTGTTCACTTTCTCTGTCCTAAATGCATATGCTTTGTGGAATTTACTTCCTGTAGGGAGAGGTGAGTAGAGAAACAAATCAATTAGGTTGAGCTTAGTTCTTTCAGTTCAGAAGAGATTCATATATATTGTTTCAGAATGGAGAAATACCTAAGGAAAAAGGTGACACTCCCACTCCATTTTAGAAGATATTTGCAAAATGTCTGTGGAAAGAGCAAATCATCAAGTAACAAATGCTTTCAATGCTCCTGGCCATACCATGAGGCTTCCATTGTCAAAAATTCTGTTAAGTACGTGGACAGGGAAAAGGAAAGCAGGCATAGAGGAGGCAGGAGGAAAATGGAGGAGAAATGGTGGGAAATGTTAAGGGACCCAAGTGTAAAGCCATATTCCGGTTATGGAGGAGGTACACTTTCTTTTGAGTATGGTGGTGGGACATTGGAGTTTAAAGAAAGGTATTGGTATGATCTGATGTGCATTTTAAAATGATGTGTAAGAGAGTACAATATAATCTATATGTTTACAACTACAATAATGTGAGTGTAAGATCATTTGCAGTTTCTGAAGACCTGTGCAATAAAACATGCTTAATATTTGGAGAAATTCATCTTTAGCCATGTGAGGGAAGAACAATTTTGAGGAATATCAAGAAATAAAGTTCATCCTTGAAGATGTTAAAAGGATGTTACCCATTTAATTAGACAGTGCATATTGTCTTTAGGAGTGTTAAATGTGTTGGGTATCTGAAAATAAAAAAAACAGGCTTAGAGTTTGACAATTATGTCAAATGTGGTGAAATCCTCTTGTAAACAAAGCTGTTTTACAAAGAGAGAAGTTTTTCACCGGCTGTGCTCACTGCTCACTTGAAAGCATAATGGCCATTTATGACATCAGATCCTGTCTCTCTGGAAAGGATTATGCTGTTGTAAAGAAAATATTATGATTTCCGTGGAAAAAGGATGAGAAACAGATCTCTTAAAATGCAAACTATATTTTATGCAAATATCCTTATTTGTAAAATATTCAAAGAAAAATGTATGAATTTGCCCATTAAAAATTGCAATATAAACCAAATCTCTTAACTATGAAATTTTAGATTCTCACTGGGTATCTAAAGTCTCATAAATGTAAACTTCAACTTCAAAAATGTGAAGAAAACACTTAGAAGACTTGAAATGCCAGGTTTTGTTTATGAAAATCTCTTTGGTTTATCATAAAAATCACAAATTATATTTAGAGCACAAAACAGCTACTAACAAATTAATATAAAACAGGCCTTTATTGCATGGAAAATATAAATCAAACATACATTATGAATTGAATTCTGTCTTCTGAAACTTCAGGAGTGTAAAAATGTAAGTGTTATTTAAAATGACTTTTAAAATTCTCCTTCTTCCATTTTTTGTCCTTTCTGATTTTTGTCAAATCCTGCCTTCACAAACCATGCAGTCTCTGATGCCTATTTTAACTTATGAATGGAATGTTATTTTATGTTGGTGTATATGATGAAGGTAATCGTTTACATTCTTTCTTTACAGGAAATTGCTTTCAATGCCTTTTGCAAGTTGAGGCAAATTTGAGCCTGAGTGTTTTAGAAAAAAAACAGTGGCAATCAATAACAAAGAAATACAGAAAGATATGATCAGACTTCATATCTTGAGATCCTACAAATTCTGTACCAGAGGCAAAACATCATGGCCCTGATTTCAAGTGCTTGTGAATGCTTGTCTAAAACTGATTTTGTTTAATAAAACCTACTAGTTTGCTTTTATTCAGCAGAACCATGTACCTGTCAGTTTTTAAAGAAAGTAAGCTAGTATCACTTAAAGGTGTTTTAAATTTGTAAGAAACTAAATAATACATAGCATATGATAACCATTATTTCAGGTCTAGAGCCACAAACCATCACATTCCTGTACCAAACAAGAAAAACCTCAAGAATGGTGGTCACGATGGAGTCAGGAGGCAAATATTCAAATCCCATTGTGCTGACTCTTAAAAGACAAATGTGGTTCTGCTTAACTTTTATGCCATAAATGTTATTCATCTTTAAAACCCAAATTATAAGACTCAAGTTCATACGAGTTATTTTTTCAGAATAAAAAATGTCATTTATGTAAAATTGCTCTGTCAACTCTAAAACCTATATAAACACGAGCTTCAATTATCATTCTATTATTGCTGCGACAGTCTCTTCTCTTTCAGCACTTATCATGGAAGATATAAATTTTTGTAGAGTGTAGCTATTCAGCCGTAGTTATTTAGAAACTCCGAAATTATTCTCATAGAATTACTGACTTTAAAACCATCTAGACTGAGAAACTATGTAAGCAAGAACATCATCGTCTAAGGAGCTGAGCCATGTATATTTTAATTTTCTTTGCGTTTAATAAAATCTGAATTAATTATTTCTCCCTGCATCAGAAATTAACCCATTTGTAGCAACAGAACTCAGCAGACATTACCTTTGGCTCAGAAATATAGGCTTAACTTTAACTGTATGCATATGCCTGGAGTTCTTTTATGAGGTTGCATTCAAGCTGATGGTGGTATGTTCTCTGATCTTACACTGACTACAAGTGATCTGTTTACAAGTTTAATTACATCATTGCTGGAAGGTCCCCAACCCATGGTCCTTTCCCCAGGCCAATGATGAGGGAAGGAAAGTAAAATAAGCTGAGGCAGAAAGTCACTGTTGTTTTGGAACCCAGTCTCTACAATAACATCCATTATGTCTACATATGTTAATAATAACAGAGTTCTCAATTTAGTCCATGCACGAGATATGGATATCTAATAACAGGAATCAATGGAGATTGCTTAGTAGCTGCCTACCACAGGATGTCCTTTGACCTCCAGGACATGCATAAATTCATTAATCCTCTTCAGACATGCCTTTTCATCCTATTATAGCATTAGCCTAAAGTCTAGGCTCTTCTAATCTAAACCCAAGATAAATAAAGCCGAAGGCTGACATCCTTAAGTTATCTCCTAAAATAATTTCCCTTCCTGATCTTACAGATACAGGAGAGAAGCCTGAGAAGTTATATTCCACTCACATCCTTGACATGTAATGGTGGCCACACATAAAATAGCTACTATAAGACTGTAATCCAAAAGGGATACACTGAAATTCTGAAATGCAGCTAGGGAAATACTAGAAGTCACCCTGATAGGTTATCAAAGACTGAAAAATTTCAGTGGCTCTGAGCCATACTCTCTGGGCACCTGTTTCCATGTTTTCCATGTCTTACTTTCTTTCCTCATAAAAAGTGGTGCATATATGTAACTGAGAGTGCTCTCAAACTGCTTCCTGCTGGTACAATTCTGGCAGTACAATGATCTCTCCCTTTCTACATGTCACTAACCTTCTTAAGCTAGGGTAGTAGTGGTGCTGAATACATGCTTTGAAAAATAATCATTTGTGATCGTTTGAATGAGAATGGTCCACATAGGCTCATATATTTGACTACTTGGCCCTCAGTTGTTGGAGCTTTTGGGGAAGGGTTAGTAAGTATGGCTTATTGGAGGAAGTCTATGATTGGAGGTGGACTTCCAGGTTTTTAAAGCCATGCTCTTCCCAGTTAGCACTCTTTCTACCACGTGATTATCTCAACCTTTTGGCTCTCAGCTGTGCTACAGCACCATGTCTGCCTGCCTGCTATCATAGTCTCTGTCATGATGGCCAGACTAATATTCTCAAAGTGTAAGCCCCCAATAAACTTTCTTCTGTAAGTTGCCTTATAGTGTTTTCCCTTATAGTACCTTCTACAAGTATCTTACCACAACAACAGAAAAGTCTGTAAGATATTATTAAAATATAATTATATCATTTTCCTCATTTCCTTCACTTCTCTAACTCCATCAGTCCCTCTCAAATTCATGGACTCTTTATCTTTAAGTTTTATTATATATATGTGTATATATATATATATATATATATATATATATATATATATATATGTGTGTGTGTGTGTGTGTGTGTGTGTGTGTGTATGTATACATGTATATACATACACACACATATATATGTATACACACATAGATATGTAAGTACAACTTGCTGAGTCCATTCAGTGTCATTTTTATGTATACAATTTCCTGGGTGACCACTTGTATTTGGATAACCAAATTGGCGGAATCATTCCTAGAGGAAGACTACTTCTACTCATCTTAGCATCACTTAGTTGCTTGTAGTTCTTATTTTAGGCCTGGGAGCCTTCGAGATCTCCCCTTCCGTATTAGCATGTTTGTGACTGCTGTCATTGTTCAAGCCTTGCTGAGGCAGTTATATTGTTGAGGTATTACGGATGAAGCTCCCCTCTCATTCTTAGGTGATCCAGTCTCACAGCATATTTCCTGGTGGTCTGGCTCTTATAATTTGTCCTCTTTTCTGTGGCTTTCCTGGAGTCTTAAGGGCAAGAGCTGTGTAACTGATATATCCATTGGGGCTGAGAACTCCATGATCAACCAGCTGTGATCTTTACTTTTGCCAATTGTGGTTTTTTGTCATGATTTCTCTTGTAAAGGAAAGCTTCTTTGGAGAGGGGTTTAGAGCTACCCTTATATGTGTGTATAAGGGTGGGTATCTAGAATGCAATTAGGAATTATGCTGGTTTGGCAAAATAGTGACAGTAGATTATCCTCTAAGATTCATAATCTTACTAGCCCTAGCTAGTTGGGGTAGGTTTACAGTACCAGGCATGATTCCCCTCTTGTTGAGTTTGTCTTAAGTACAATTAGATAGCTGTTGGTTACATAGATATGACTGCTAGTGTTAAACCTACTGGAATATTTTGCTGAGCTGGTTATTATTGTGGTTCACAGGACTCAAGGCCAGATAGGACTATTGGCTGCTTCCCTCCTTTGCTAGCTTGCATAACACTTCCAGGACAGTGAAAGCTAATCTTCAGGGATTTTCCAAGTTCTGTGATCATAGTTTGTGTTTTCCTCAGCAATGTGGCCTTACAGGTATAGATGAAGAACGTTTTGCTCTTCTACATACTTTTATAGACCTCATTTCACTAGAAAAAAAAATCCACAACAGTCTCCTCCAGATAACTCTTTCTCTTCCTTGTGCCTCCAGTGGGCACCTGCTAATCAATACCTTCAAATTTTATATAAACCTTATTATATAATTTTATAAAACCTTTGATATCAAAGACTGTGTGGCAGACAATCTATTTCTATTAATTTATATCAAGTTATAAGAGCCAAATTCAGATATATTATTTTCAAATTCCCATGTAAATATTGTTACTGCACAGACTACAAAGGAGTCATTAACAAAAATATTAGCCTAGTAAACTACTCCTGGAACTAGGGAGAAGGATGTGAGGAGAGCCATGGAAAGGACTCCAAAGTTATTTTAAATTTTTTACTATTCTAATGACAGACATACATTTTTAATATTTTTATTAAGACTCAAGTCAATATGCAATGACAAGTTTATCATGCACTCCTTTGTCCTCATGATTCATAAAAAAGCACAAGAAAATAGAGTTACTAAAGTGCACAAGAGTGGTCTCTAAAATGTTTAGAAGGTTTGGTAGTATTGTTCTAAAGCTGAGGGCTGAAAGAATGTCTCAGAGTGAAGTTATACCAGCATGGATGTTTGAATTGTATGTTGATGTTAAGTGATTGAACTGAGTTCAATTACTAGGTTTTGCCTTTTGGCATTTTTTTTGTTGTCCATTTAAATTTTTTTTTCTGAAAAGAAAAATATTCTTAGAGAACAGCATTAACATTCCATTTGTCATATTCAAAGTAGTATTTTTCTTGTTCTCCTCATTTTCATATTGTGCTTGTTCTTTGTGAAATCAAAGGGGAAAACATGAAGAAAGGGATTTGAAGTTCAGACTCAAATTTAATATATTTAAATATTTTAAGAAAATATCCTTCTCCTGGGCTATTTTTTTAATCTGTTGGTGAAGTTCTCTGAACTTGATAAGGAAATGGGAGAGAAAGGTTTGCTGATGTCTGTACATCTCAAATATAGAACTGCGTTAGATAATAATATTAAAACTATTAGAAGAAATAGAGTCAAAATTACTGTCCTAAAACTTTGTTGATCATTTCACTATTTTGATTAAATACTTCAGTCCCTTGGGAGTTTTTGTTTTCTTGGTGAGGAAGGAAAACCTCTTCCTACATTACTCATGGTTTCCTTTTCAGCCTTTCTACCTGCCATTCCCACCTCATTCCACCACAGTTAGGTCGTACAAGCCATTGGCTCATGGCTCTTCAGGATATTGTTGTTTGCTGTCTCTGCTCATCACTCTGACTCAAAGACCTTTGATTCTCTAACGTCTGGTTACCTTTAAGGAACAGGAAATAAAAACAGAAGACAACTGTTCTTATTTCCCTCAAGCTTGTGAATAGGTTAGTATTGTGTATGGTGCAATCTTGATAAAAATAAGATACAAAATAATAAACACAAAATTTCAATACACTTTCATCATACCCTAGACACAGAAGTGAGAATGTTTGAGGTGGAATACTAGAGATGTACTTTCTCTTTCTCAAACCCAAATTTTGTTGCTCCACATGAGTCTTAAATGAATCTAGTTCGTCATTGATAGTTGACTTTTCATTCAGGTTATCATCCGCATCATGTTGACTTTTATTTCAAGTCATCTTCTTTCCAAAGTTGACTCTATATTGTCTGGTTGGTAGGAGCAATGCCTTTATATTTTCATATTTATGACTTTTTAGTCCCTTGTTCCAAAAAAAAGTGCTCCATACCCATTTGTTGGCTAACCAAAACTATGTATGTGGTAGATGATTAGAATTCTGTTGAGAATATATTAATGAAAAAGATACAGGCAGGATGGGCAGGTTAATGAAGTGGTTGAGCACATGGATTTTGAAATTGAATTGTCCATGATTGAGTCCAGTTTCTCTTGTTGAGTAACTGTAGGCTCTTGGACTAGTCCTGTAAGCTTTCCTGCCTCAGCTCTCTCATTTTTAAAAAGACAAATCGTATTTTAATGCTAGTCTTACTGGGTTGTTGGAATTTAAGTGGAGTGCTGTGTGAAGTTCTTCAAATAAGCCAGCGAACCAATAAAAAATGCAATTCACTTAATCTGTGATTATCATTGACCCAGATGAGAGGCCATTGGAATCAATTAAGACTCATAAGGAACAACAAAACTTGGGCTCTGGGTAGAGCAAGTGCATCCTTCTTTGTGCCGCCTCAGACACTCTCAGTTCTGTCCCGAGGGTATGAAGACAGTATATTGAAATTTCATGTTCATTGCTATGTATCTTCACTTAACCAGAAGATTTGACAGAGGAAGCCCAATTCTCCCCAAGCATTGCTGTAGTTCCAGTGCTGAGTGAGCAGAAAGTGTAACCTGGTCTTGTCACTTTTTACATTTACGGTCTGGCTCTAACTTGACAGTAAGTTATTGTGAGGCTTAATGTTATGAACCAATCCAAAGATTCTGGCATTGCAACCACCACATCCCTTAAGAGCAATTACTTGTGTTTTATAATTCTCTCACCTTGAAGTTCATTGTAAATATGCCCTTTATCCATGTGTGTGATGAGGGGTGGGATTCGGCAGGGATACAATCTACAGATTTGAAGTCTGTGGGAATAGGGACAAGGAATTGTGCCAGGAGGAAGGTCCCAGTATACCCGGGAATGATGGTGTTGTGATCTGAGAGGGATCCTCCATGCTTCCACAAATGAACTTTGAAGCACTGGGTCTTGTATCGTACATGTAACCTCACAGTCTCCTAATTCATTACATGACTCTATAGAAAGTGAAATATGAGAGAAAAGATTAGTAGGTTTAGAAAGATAAGGTAGTGAATTAACTGCTCACTGTTTGAAGAGTGCCATATATAACCGCTCAGGACACACATTTTTTTGATAAATGTTATCTTCAGGGTATTTCCAGATAAAATAAAAGTTTTCCAATTAGTTTCTTTCAGATAATGTCACTTTCCCTCATGAATACACTGTGGTTTATTTCATTTTTCATGTGTAGATTTGTGGGAGATTTAGACAAAGGTGAGTGAACCCAGGTTTACTCTCAGGATACATATTTCACAATGGTGCACTGGTTCTTAGACAGGGAGCTTCCACTAGCCAGCCCTCAAGGTGAATAAAAAATGCCTTGGTGCCTCTTTGGAACACTAACTCACTCAGAACATTACATTTCATCTGCAGTATACTAATTGGCAATTTGGGAGACCGAGGCCCTAAGGTATCCGTAGAAGAATTGTAACCTTACACTTCAGGGCAGTTTACTTTCCTGGAGGGTTAATAGATGCTGGAGTTTGAAGGAAACTTGAACAGTCAACTATATAGGTTGTAGACTGAGGAGTGCAGGAAAGACAGGTGTAATATATGCATGTCAGCCCCACAAGCACTCCCTGCAAAGGTTTGAGGTCATCTTAAAACTCACCAGTTTACTTTTTGTTCAGGAAAGAAATCCAAGGCCAATTATGGCTGGAAGTTAACAGGCCATGATATGATATTGTCTTCTAGGGTGAGGTGGGTCTGTAATATCATTGGTCATGTCAGTAAACAGGTGGTGTGATAGTTGCCTTATTTATTTAGGAAGGATTTTTTCAGCCCATTTATAAAATGTGTCAACCTATTTTATTAAGTCTTTCAGGAATGGTTGTATATGCATTATGTATATGATGTATTACGTTACAAGGTCAAGTATTCTTCCTAATATACTAATGCTATTCCTTAAATTTAGTATGCCTTTGTTATTCAGAAATCACTGTAGTGTGACAGTTAGGAAATGGTTTCTGAAACCAAATGGTCAGAATGTAGTTCTGCTTGTGACTTGGAAAGACTGCAGCATTTCCAGGACTCACTGTCTTCTTCTGTAACTCAGGATAATAATAGCCACTTACCTGGGGGATTGGCAGTGAGGCTTAAATAAGGTATGCCTGTAAAGCTCTCACTGTGGTGCATGGCACATAGTAAATCCTGGACAAACGTTAGTGATCGTCACTGTTACTACTGCTGTTGCACAGAAATAGTCAAGGTTGAAGTGTGTACTTTATGATACAAAACTTTCTTTAAAATTAGTGACATAAAATTCTCAGGGAAGAGTTCTTTATTCTTTATAAACTCAGAAGACTGTATAAAATAGTCAGTGTTTTTTATTGTAAGTTATTCTAAGGTAACCATGAAAATATAATTTCAAAAGTTTACTTGCTTACATTACTGTATGTTTTTAAAACAGAAGGAAACAAAATTCACTTTCTTTGAAGAGGACTGGTGATTTTTTTCTCTTTGATTTAAATCGACTCAATATGATTGAGTGAGCTTTCCCTAGATTTTTCATTTGTCTTTCTTTTAAAATAATAATTCTAAACACCAGAATTTTAAAATAGGATTCTAATTGTCTGATTATCACATCACATAATTTAAGCCCTCAGTTCTGTCATTTCATTTTTTTGTCCCCTGAGCAAATGTTTGGCTTCTCTGGGCCATTTGCTTCTTTGTAAATAGAGATAACAACTTCATAGTACTAAAATGAAAATAATTGGGTTCAATTGGCTTGGCAAAACTATTAAGGCTATATAATGTAAAGCAACTTTCTCATCTGAATTCCAAATTGCTCCTTGGGGTGAGCATAAAGCAAGGCCCTTAAGCTCTGTCCAAAGTCACAGATGTCCTAGATCTGCCAAATGAAAACTAATCAAGTTATGTTCTGACCAGAATTTTCTCGATGAAGGATTATGTGGAAAAGGATTTCATGGGCACATTAGTTCAGGAACAGTTGTTCATTAATACTCTCCTACCCCTTTGCAGATAATGATGCTCATTAAATACCAAGAAGCATTTCAGTAGAAAACTGTTTTAGCTTTGTATGATGGAGGTTTTCTTTGATATATGTTACCCTGGCACCTAACAGCCCTCTTATGTTATAAGGGAGGATTAGTAGGTTCCTCGCTGAGTTTAGAAATGGTTGATATGGTGTCAGGTCATGCAATATCTGTACCTGACTTCACATACCCACTTACAGATGAAAAAGCTCAGTTATGCACCTGCTGTATTAAGAGAATAATTTCCCCCTCTGACTCACACAACCCTTCCTCCCTCTCTTCAGCAGGATTCTCTGAGTTTGGCCTAATCTTTGGCTGTGGGTCTCTGCATCATTTTCCATCAGTTACTAGATGAAGGCTCTCTGATGACAATTAGAAGAGTCACCAATCAATGAGTGTAGCAGAATATCATTAGGCATCATTATATTGAAATATTTTCCTCCAATCCTCTTTGGTTCTATCCTAGGTCTCTGGGCCATCCAACCTCTGTGTTTTGGCACTCCAGGCAGTGTCAGAGATGGACTTATTCTCATGGCATGGGTCTTGAGATAGACCAGTCATTGGTTGGGCATACCTACAACCTCTGTGCTACCCATACCCCCAGCACATCCCAAAGGCAGGACAGACGGTAGGTCATAGGTTGTGTGTCCAAATTTCTCCACTGGTAGTCTTGCATGCTCACAGAAGATGGCCAGTTCAGGCTATGTATTCACCATTGCTAGGAGTCTTAGCTGGGGTCATCCTTATAGATTCTGGGGAGTTTCCCTTTGCATCAGGTTTCTACCTGACCCCAAAGTACGCCCCCTTTCCAGTTATCTCTTTCAGTACTTTTCCCTTTCATTCACCCCCAACCTGATCCCTCATATTCCCATCCCCACACTCCTCCAGTCCTCCCAGGAGATCTCTTATATTTCCCCTTCCGAGGGAGATCCATGCATTCCTCCTGTGGATCCTCCTTGTTAACTAGCCTCTCTGGATCTGTGGGTTGTAACATGAATGTCTTTTACTTTATAGCTAATATCCACTTATAAAGTGAGTACATACCATGTTTGTCTTTCTGAGTCTGAGTTACCTCGTTCAGGATGATTTTTTCCTAGTTCCATCGGTTTGCCTTCAAATTTCCTGATGTCATTTTTTTTTAAACAGGTGAGTAATACTCCATTGTGAAATGTGCCACATTTTCTTTATGCATTCTTTGGTTGAAGGGCATCTAGGTTGTTTCCAGGCTCTGGCTATTAAGAATAAAGTTGCTATGAACATGGGTGAGAAAGTGTCCTTGTGGTATGATTGAGCATCCTTTGGGTATATGGCCAAGAGTGGTATAGCTGGGCCTTGAGGTATATTGAATCCCAGTTTTCTGAGAAACCACCATATTGATTTCCAAAGTGGCTGTGTAAGTTTGCACTCCCGCCAGCAATGGAGGAGTGTTTCCTTTGCTCCACATCCTTGTCTACATGTGCTGTCACTTGTTTTTTATTTTTTGTTTATCTTAGCCATTCTATAGGTGTTAGGTGGAATCTTAGAGATGTTTTGATTTGCATTTCCTGGAAGAAAACCCACAGAAACAACCTGGGCTCATAGGAGCTCACAGAGTCTGAACTGGCAATCAGGGAGAATGCATGGGACCAACTGAGGCCCATGACAGTTGGGCCTAGTTGTGACAGTTGTGTAGCTTGGTCTACTTGTGGCACTCCTAATAGTGGGTGCAGGGGCTGTCCCTAATGCTTTGGCTGGTTTGGGGGAGCCTGATCTTCATGCTGGGTTGCCTTGCCCAGCTTTAATGCAAGGGGAGGTGTCTTACTGAAACTTGATATGCCACGCTTTGTTTATACCCTTGGAAAACATACCTCTTTCTGAACAGAAACAGACACAGGAAGTGGATGGGAGCCTGGAGGACAGGTGGGGGAAGGGAATGGGAGGAGAGGAGAGAGGAGAAACTGAGGTCAGGATGTAAAGTAAATAAATAAATTTAATTTAAAAAAGAGAGACCAATTTTCTAGAGGTTGACACTCATAAAGACAGTGTAGGAGAGAAGCAGAAATGGGAGGAAGATATCTCTGTGGTCAATATTTTGGCTATTAATGAGATAGCTGAGTGAGCCAGTGAGGTGTGGGTGCTGGCACACATGTATGACTCCCCAAAGCAATGTATGAATTACAAATATAGCTTGTTTCCTTAACTGATACATTTAACCAATAGACTTGGGTACTGGCAACTGATGTCATTTTGCAGGAAGAGGATGTAGGGATGAGAAGAGAATAGGCTGCACCAGGTGTGTTACAGTGACCCAAACTTAAAACATGGTGCAAAAGGAGGGAACATAGTAAGTGACAACTCTTTAATGGATGAATTTGCTTTACCTTTCTCATATTACTGTTAGTGATTTCTAATAAATTCTATCTTAATACACAGCAGAAACACAGAGAGCTCTTAATTCACTTGAAATCAAGGAGCTCCAGATTAGGAACTTCAACACAGCCTTCACTGCTGACGCCTTTTAGGCCTTTTCCCGGTACACACCGTTGGCATTCTCTAATGCACGCAAGCTTATTAGACTCTTGTTCTCCGAGAACTTTACAGCCACAACACAGGCACTGTAAATATCAGTGCTAGAGACTGAGTGTGAGTTATAAATCCAATAGGTGCAGGGCAGAGGTTACCACTGGTTTTTCATTGCTGTTTTACAGCCAATAAATTCAGCAAAGTTCTTATTCTCAGCTTAAAATAATGAGCCTGCTACTCAGAGCCATTATAAAAGTTACAAGTACATGTTTTAGTATTACAGATATAAACAGAGCATTGATCAGTTTTTTAAAACTCATTCATAGGGCACATTTTCCCTAAAGTATTGTTTTTAACATTTAAATATGAAAATAAAAAAGTATATGCATATGTCTATATCACAATAATGGATAAAAACAGTATTCAACTTAAGAACCATATTATTGCTAGATATCATGATTATCACTTACATATGTATTTTTAGTATTCAGAATTTTCTTTTACTTTTTTGTTATTGCTTCCAAAGTAGGTATTTTTCTATCTACAATAAATGGAAATGCTCATAATTGTAAAAATATTTAAACTGTGTATACTTAATAAAGCATGTGCTTACTATGTAAGGTACCAGATTAATACTAATTGTTTTGTTGTTTTGAACTATCACAGAGAAAGTGCATGCTAGAAAGTGCATGTCTAATTAACAGTGTAAAATGATTTTTTTTAAAGGAAGATGACTGGCTAAATTGTTGTATAATGTTATTGACTTAGGGTTTCAATTGCTGCAATGAAGTACCATGACCAAAAACAACTTGGGAAGCAAAGGATTTGTTTACCTTCCTCTTCCACTTCACTGTTTGTGGTGGTAATCTAATTGTACTGAAATGTGACTTTGATTGTATGTTAATAAATAAAGTTGTCCGGGGGTCAGAGCTATTAGAGCCATAGCAAGAGTGTGGCGGTGGTGGCACACGCCTTTAATCCCATAGATCTCTGTGTGTTCAGGGATACAGCCAGCATTGGAGACATATACCTTTAAGACCTAGGGGGCTGTACATTCAGACAGTGACGAGGCAGTCACGTGTTTGGGTTTACAACCAATGAGAAGGCAGAACAAAATACTATAAATAGACGAACAGACAGGAAATAGGTCTCTTTTGGGAAGCTGGGACACCGCAGGCGGAAGGGTGAGATTTTAGCTCTGAGCTCTGACCTCTCGGCTTTCTCTTTTACATTGTTTCCATGTTTCTTATTTAATAAGACGGTTGGATACATCAACAACTGTTCCTTATGGAAGGAACTCAAATAGGGCAAGAACCTGGATGTAGGAGTTGATGTAAAAGTCAAGGAGGAGTGCTGCTTACTGGCTAGCTCCTCATGGCTCACTTAGCCTGCTTTCTTAAATACTCCCAGACCGCCAGCCCAGGGACAGCACTACCCACAATAAAGTAGGCCATCCCTCATCAATCACTAATTAAAAAAATGCCTTACAGGCTTCCCTACATCCCAATCTTATGGAGGCATTATCCTAATTAAGGGTCACTGCTCTCAGATGACTTTAGCTTTTGTGAAGTTGACAAAAACAAACAGATAAAAACTATCCAGCACAGTTATACATTGGTAATAGCTAGACAATTAATTTTGAAGAAAAGAAAATCGAATACTTGTTGCCAATAAAAATTAAACACTGACAAATAAACCTCAGCTACCTAGAAATCCCTGTTCTTTACATTGTTTTGAGCATCTTGTAGCTTTCTCCTTTTCACTGCTATAATATTGCATTCCTATCCTCATCTGTATTAATTTTGGAGGTGATTGAAAATAAAATACCAAGTTCTGGGTAGATTAAAACAACAGAAAATCACTGTTTCATGCGTCTGGATGCTTGAAGTCTGAAATGAAGGTGTTGGTGACTCCTTGTTCTCTTTGATTTTCTTGTGCTTTTTAGCTATGCTTTGCATAGCTTGGCTTGTAGAGACACCATCCATCCTTATGACCATCTTCTTTCTGTTTTGGTTTGTATTGTTTTCCTCCTGCGTAGATCTAGCTTTATGTTAAAATATCTTCTTTCTAAAAGGGAATTACCTGCACTGGGATAGGGGCCACCCTCACGACTTCATTTTAACTTGGTCACTTCTACAGTCACTGTTTTCAAAGAAGGTCACATATTGAGGTACTCAAAGTCCCAGTTTAACTCTGTCTCTCTGGAGAGACAAAATTCAATCTGTAATACTAATAATCCCTGGACTCTGCAGAGGTATTGAGATCCTTATCTTCTGTATCAACAATTTCTCAGAAAGTGAGGAAAGGCCAGCTTACTCCTGCTTTTTTCATTTAGCTCCTCTCTTATTCCAGCAAACACTGAACTTCTTCCATATTTCCATATGAACTGTTTCCACCTTAGTGGGTTAATGAAGTAAAAATCAAGTGTTCTTCTGAATCATGCAGGGAATTGGCCTACTCTTTGCTGTGATGTGGACATGTGTTTAAAAAATTAACAGTTCATTCCACTTTGTGAATAAAGCTAAGACCTTTATATTAGGTATAATATCAAACTTATGATTTATAGGTTACATATTCTTTCAACATTTTTTTCTCTGTTCTAAGATTACTATCTCCTCTTCTTTCTTCTATTCCAGCATCTTACAAAATGCTATTCACTCTGTGCTTTAGAAAATAAGATGACCAGCGATGGAAAAAAAGATGGTTGCACATACAAAAGGAATTGTGTTACTTATGGGAAAATTGTTGAGCTGTAGTTATGAAATCAAGATTTATTTGTATGCCCACTGGCTTTATATGTGGGCTTCATCAAGATAATGAGAAAGAAAAGCTCAGGAAATCAGGCTCTGAAGAGTGTGGTAGATGTCAGAGACACTGGCAAACTGTTCTGCAAATCTGGTAATGAGGTGGGAAGAGTAAAGGAAGCTTCATGTTTCCTTTACAGTGAACTGTGACTATGTGTAGTAAGGTTACTCCTTTTGAAAATAATTATGCTTTAAGTTTATAATGGCCTAGAAAATAAAAGCACCGAGAACACATTAAAAAAAAACCCAATTATTATGTATGAATGGTATTACTAGAATAACATTATCTTATTTCTCTTTTCCAACATTTTTTCCTCTTTTATTTTTTATTAGCTCATTGAGAATTTCATACAGTGAATTTTAACTGTATTGTGGTGATACTGTGTCCCCCAATACATTATTGACCCTAATAAATTTATCTGGGGTCACAGAGCAGAACAGCCACTAGGTAGACATAGAGGCCAGAAAATAGATGGCACATACACCTTTAATCCTAGCCTTCTGGAGGCAGAGATCCATGTGGATCTCTGTGAGTTCAAAGCCACGCTGGAAACAACCAGGTATGGTGACACACACCTTTAATCCCAGCACTTGAGATCTCATGTCTTGCTTGGGAAAGACACATGCCTTTAATTCCAGGAAATTATGGCAGGAAACAGAAAAGTATATTAAGGCATGAGGACCAAGAACTAAAAGCTTTTAAGCTTTTAGGCTTTTAGCAGCAGTTCAGCTGAGATCCATTCCGATGAGGACTCAGAGGCTTTCAATTTGAGGAAACAAGATCAGCTGAGGAACTGACAAGGTGAGGTTGGCTGTGGCTTGTTCTGCTTCTCTGATCTTTCAGCGTTGACCCCAGTACTTGGCTCTGGTTATTTCATTTATAAGACCATTTAGCAATTCATCTTACACTGTATTATCATCCTTCTAACTCCTCCAATATCCACTACTCCTTCCTATATTACCAAACCTTGTTTCGCTCTCTCCTTTTTCACCCAACAAGACCTGTTTTACTACCCATATATTCATGGATCTGTGACTTTCCACTGGGGCCTGGTTCTACCAGTGGCAACACTTTAAAACAAAACAAAACCCAACTCTTCTCTCAGAAGCCATCAGTTGCATAGAACTCTATGCTAGGGGTGGGACTTCCTGTCCACTTCCCTTCTCCTTACTGGGGTTTGATCTGGTTTGAGGTTGCATTGAGTTTGTGCATGTTGTCATAACCGCTGTGCGATGATATGTGTGGCTGTGTTCTTGTGACCAAGGATGCTGTTTCCTTTTTCATTGTCTCTTGCTCTAACGGTGTTTTCAACTCATCTTCTGCAATGATCCCGAGCCTTGGAATGAAGAGATGCAATATAGATGTTCCATTTAGGACTTAGTATTCTGCAGTCTCTTCTCTGGGTCTTGGCCAGTGGTAGGTCTCTGTTAATCACCATATGCTACAAACAGAAGCTCTTCTGGTGAGGGTTGAGAGATGGATTAATCTATTGGTATAACAATAAGCCATTAGGAGTCTGTTTGTTACTGTTTTCTAACAGAATAATGATAGGAAGTTCTCCCCAATGGCCTATAACCTCCTTTGCTATAGATTCTTAGACCAGAAGTATTTATTTAAATGTTAACTTTAAATTTTAATTATTTTTGAGAATTTCATATAGAAGTACTATATTTACATTGTTCTATTCCTTCCTTGCTCCCCTCCAACTTCCCTTATATCTCCTCCATTCCTTAAAATTAATTTCCTTTTTCTTTAATTATTGATATGTAAATAATTACAATCTGATGGATGCACTTAGTGTTGCTCATATGAATATGTGTTTATGACTGACCCCTGGGATTGTTCCCTCTGTTAAATAAGAATGTATATAGGAATGTATTTGTGACTCTGTGTGTGTGTGTGTGTGTGTTTCAGCATCCTAAAAGCATCATTTTTCATATCACATTACTACCTTAACTATCTTGACTTTCACATATAGGTGACATGATGTTAGGATATTGCTCCAAATGTTGTTATTTTGAAGGTTTTGCCCAAGGCCATGAGCAACATGCTCTTTAAATAATGAGTTAGGATTTGGAGAAGGAATGCAGTTCTGAAAATGCAGGGTCCAAGCAAGAAAAAAGTCAATTCAAGACAATACATGAAGTTGATTTTTATTTGATTGATGAGCCACAGTATTGGTTGAGATTACCGAACACTTTCCCACACCCCTGGGCCATGGATATACCATATTTATGTCAATTATAGTCAGAATTCTTCATACTGTTTGATTACTTAAAAGTAACATCACTGACATTCCAGCTATAGTTATTCAAAGATTTCCTTTGGATAAAGTTTTTTGGTTTGCTTTGTTATCTGTATTTTATAAATTATGTATTATATATAATTATATGTAATGGGTATATATTACTATAAAGATAATTTTATTGCAAAGGATAAAGTATTAGAAACAATTTTGTTAAGACTCTAGAAAGAAAATAAAAGGAAAACAAAAAGATTGGAAGAAACTTCCCAGAAGTAGCTTTGTTAATAAAAGGTTGTTCAACCTTTTAAATGTTCTGTTCCCTAGAGAGATATAGCCATCCATTGGATGCATTAGCCTTTAAAGTCATCTTATTTTTAAGTTTAAATAAAGATCTATGAGAAATGCTGTTTTGAATTCTAGAATCAAATGCTACCTTTTATATTGTTAATCTTTCTTGAAGTATAAAGACAGGGGACAAAAGAGAAATCATTTCATCTTAAATTTAGTCTCATGTACACTTTTATCCCTTTTAACTCACCTCTCTTTTATGAATACTGCCTATGAAATAGATAATATAGAAATAATACAAAATAAATGACATGATTTGTAAATATGGGGATCTATAATTCATGTGAAATAAGTATATATAGTTAACGATATGTTCAAGGAAACATACTGCAATGATGGCAATATTCTCAGTGACTAAATGTTAATTGTGGGTTAGGAATGAAAGAAATGCTTATGAGAGCAGCTGCCATTTTACCTGTTGGCTTCTGAATCAGTAGCACCTAAGATATTACCTTTAGCATTTTGAGCAGTTAGTAAGCATGTTTTAAATGAATAAATAAGAAGCAAAATTTGGATAATGAAGTTGCAGGTGTTCTGAGATGGAAAATCGAACTGAGTTTTAAAATGGAAAATAAAGTCAGCCTTGAAAATTGAAATTATGATAATCCTTGAAGAATAGGTAGGCTTCTTATAAAATAAAGGGAAACAGAATGCATAGGGGAATATATGTTTGCAGGTTATGTATACACTGACAGACATTTCTATGTGATCTTTAAAAATCAACAACAAGTATGGATGTGTCATCGATAGAGAGGTAATAGCCATGCACTGATGGACTGTTCTTTAGGAGATTCAATAGAGAAATGCTAAATGATTGAATGATATTAACCTAAAAATGGACAGGGTTATGTTTTTGTTTTTTGTTATTTATTTATTTATTTATTTATTTATTTATTTATTTATTTATTTATTTATTTATCGGGGCAGAGAGCTTTTGCAGTTATGAGGATGTATTTAATAATTTGTGTCCTTAAATGCAGATGAACTGGAATAAACTAATAAATATAGTTTAATGGAGAATAGTTTAATGTCTAGAAAAATCATGAGTTAAAGTGAAGAGAGACAACTACAAGGCTGTGTGCTGAGTGATGAAGACAGGATGCCTCATTCATGCTCCTGTCAGGGTCTTTTCTCATCTTTCTCTGCTTGGCTCATGTTTTCCAGTCTTCTTTACCTGCTTCCCACCCAGGATTCCTAGTCTCAGTTCATGTGTCTTTCTGGTTTTTTCATCTGGGTTTGGTCTGTAATTTAGTATCCTTTACTAGACAGTGTTTTCATAATCTTTGTGCTGCATTGTACTTATTTGTTCACAATTTTTTCTTTGCATTAGATTTCTTGAGTAGAAGAGCTGGAAACATCTAATTCTAAGAACAATGTTTGACATATGGACCATGTAGGTGTACATCAGTACATTGATTCAGGACCACTCTTTATTTTTTTCTTTTTTCTTCTCTTCTTTCTTTCTCTTTATCAACTTTTTCTTCTCTTTGTGTAGGTTTTGTGTGTGTGTGTGTGTGTGTGTGTGTGTGTGTGTGTGTGTGTGTGTGTACAGGTGGAGGCTAGGATTCAATTTCAGGTGGTTTTCCTCATGTGAGATCCACTTTGTTTTTTGAGACAGGGTCTGTCACTGATCTGGAGGTTATCAGTGAGGCCAGGCTCTCTGGCCAGCAAACCTCAAGAACATGCTCATCTCTGCCTACCCAGTGCTGGGATTACAAGCATGCTCTTAGGCCCCACTTTGTCACATGTGTTCTGGGGATCAAACTCAGATCTGTATGCTTTTGCATCAAGCACTTTACTGACTGCCTATTTCTATATCTACAACAATGCCTAGACTACAACTTGGGTGTGCACTACCTAAGACAGCAATTATGGAAAATGCTATTGTGATGAAAAGTTTTCCTGGTCTCTTCCTTTTTTTTTTTTAAAGTGAACCATGTAAGAACATTTAAGCATTCAATAAAATACTAGATTTATAGTGTACATATAGAACTCTTAAAGTTCTTTTTATATTGTTCTTGTTGGAGTTCTGTGAAATCTCAGAATTGTGAAATGATGAAGACAGTAGATACTATCACGTGTCTATATTTTCAGAGGCCATTTGAATAATTTATTCCTGAGGTTTCTGGAAAATTTGGGAGTAGCTTTAATGTCTGAATGCTTGCATTTGGACTGTGATGAGAGTTAGACACAGTTTCATTAAAATCTAAGAAACTCAAATGAGTCCACATTTAAGTATCAAACATTAAGTTTTCTTATCCTTTACCCTGCATTCTTACACATCAAATATTTAATTTAGATGTGCCTTAGCTGAAAAAGAAGATAACAGCTATGATACTCAAGTAATTAAGTTGCTGCATATTAAAAGTGAGTGATATTTATTTTACTAAACTAATTTGAAAGCCCTACTCTATGAAGTAAATTACTCACATATCATGTATTATTAATAACAAAATCATAGTATTGGTGATCTTAGGAAAGAGTATCTGAGGGGCTGGAGAGATAGCTCAGCCATTAAGAACAGTCCTATTCTTTCTCAGTTCTGTTCTTAGCACTCACACAATGTCCTATAACTCCAGCTCCAAGGTATCAGACAGACAGACAGACAGACAGACACACACACACACACACACACACACACACACACACACACACATACACACACACACACACACACACACACACAGTGCTGTAGTTATAGTTGACATTTCTTATATATAAATTTCAGCAAATAGAAAACTCATGTTTTTCCTTTCTTAATACTTTACATTTTAAGTCACGTTTCCAATGACTCTATTACACTAGTAATCTTTTTTAAAATCTGGTTACAAGATTGAAAGTCCTGCAGATGAGTTTTTGTTGTTGCTGCTGCTGCTGTTAACCTGCTTCATTTATGCTGTCCAAACCTTTATTAGTTCAGATAGATTATTTTCTCTTAGACAATGTTCATCCACTCAGAAGTACTTATTGTGGCCTATTGGTAATTTCTCCAGGTTCTAAAATGTCATTGGTAACACAAATTTTTAGAGGTTATCCTCCAGGGATAGCAATAAGGGCACTGAGGAATTCAACAAGGGAGGATGCTTCTGTCATTTTAAAGTGGCCACAGAACACATTATTGAAAAAGTAAAAAGTGGTAAAGGGTCAAATCTTCTGACACTGCAGGTAACCTATTCAAGACTTAAGCCTCCGTAGTGACTCTTGGTCTTCAGGGAGAAGCATATCTACATGTTCCAGGAATAACACGACAGTCCATCAGGGAAACCAATAAGAAACAATTTTGAAAATGGTGAGAGCATGAGTCATGTGAGAGCTTTTAACCACTGTGAAGAATCTGACTTGAATTTAAGTGAAATTGGAAGCTGTTAGATAGTTTTGAGCAGAATAATGACAATCTCCCTTGTATTTTACCAGGATTATTGTGGAGTCTCTGTTGAGAAAAATCTTCAGAGGTAAGGAAAGAAATAAGGATAATGGAGAGAGGGACAATTTAGCAACATGGGCAAGAATGCAGTGCTTGGACAAGACTGTCAGTAGTACAGGTGAAGAGAAGTGTGTGTGTGTGTGGGGGGGTGGTTCTGGATAAATTTAAAAGGGCAAACAATTGTACTTGATTGACTCAAAGAAGTGCAGCAGAAAAAAAATGAAAAGACAAATATCACTCTCAAGATTTCCTCCTCCAAACCACTAGAAAATGACAGATGTAGTAATAATGTGAGAAGATTGAAAGAGAGGTGGTTTCTGAGAAAGGACCGAGATCTTATTTCAGATATATTAGTTTTGAGATGTCTGTTAGACTAATTCAGATGGCATTAGTTAAATAACATCTGGAAAGCATAGGTTTGCAGTGTATCTAGCTTATTGGTAGCCTTTGAAACAAAGGGATTGTATGTGAACATTTTAGGAGTGGCTGTATTAGTAAAGAAAAATAGAGAATCAAAAACTGGCCTTTGAGTTCTTCTTACACTGGGAATCAGAGACAATGAAAGAACTCAAAAAAGGAAAATGAAGATGAGAGGCCCGGGTTGTGAGACGTTATGGAACCTAGTAGGAACGCCAAGCCCACCATAGAATGGGGACTTCATTGAGATGACATGATGAGAGGCAGAGGGACTGGGATAGATTCAAGACAAAAGGAAGAAGCTTAATTGGAGACAGTACAACTAAGTAATTCTTTCTAAGAAATTATTGGCTTATTTCTGAATATATATACAAATATATATGAATCTATATAAGTATGATATGAATAGGATATGTTAATATATATATATCTCACAGATACCAAGCATAAAATAGTAATTAAAACATCTGCTACTGATATTATAACATACTGCATTGCTCATCCTCAAATGAATGCTTCAGTCTGAGCAGAAGTCATCTTGGGACGCTTTCATCTCTCTCCAGCAATGCTTCCATTGACCAATTTAATTTGAAAAAAATTTTTTTTTGCGTTCCAGCCAGTGTTTGAAGAGCAAATAATGTTCATTTTCCTTCATTTGCGATTCCTAGATTTTACACAGGTATATAAAATAAGGTATGTCTGTAAGATAGAACCAGAGAAGTAAAACTGCCAAGGGGACAAGGGTGTTATGGAAGGGCAGAGTGAGAAAAAGGAGAATCAGAGCTGTTGGGGAGAATATGTTAATGTACAATATACACTTGCATGAGAATTTTTAAGCATAAAGTAAAACGATTTCTGAAATCAAGTTATCTCAAAGCTTCTGATTCTAATGTATGTGCTATTCATAATCACTATGGAAGAATTCAGGACCTTGGCTCATTTTGAAACATTAGTATCTCCATGCAGATGGGTAAAAGGGGGTTTTGAGAATCTTAAATCTCAGTTATATTTTCATTCATATCTATGTTCTATAAACTGTGGCCATTAGCACCTTAGACTGTACACAGAATTTTTAAGATGACACTTACATGCTAAAAGACAAATGTAGCACCATGGGAATAGAGTAGTACAGTGGTAACTGTCTCTTCAACAATACTTTGTACTCCAGTTTTCAAGAACTCGAGGGCAATGACTGCAAGAAGGAACTCAAAATAAGCACAGCAATTTAATGTTATATAGGTATAAATTTTATGACAAAAGATGGGTAAATATACACAAATACATTGATTTATTCTGTAATATTATATGTAACCAGAATTTAGCAATTTTCCATAATATTCTCTAGTTTTCATATATATAATTATTATACTTTTAGTATATCTTTACATTAAAATATACTAATAAAGTAACATTTGTATTCTTCATGTTGTGGTAATTTTCTCTTACCCATAATACTTTAGAATAAAACATATTACTTAATGCTTTGGTTTTAGTATTATATATTTATGTTCTGGATTAAATATGCATTTTAGGAACTAAATTGAAATTTTCTAAAAATAGCATTTCAGTACTTTTTTGCAGTTCCTCAAACATTTGTCAGATGTCTTTTAATACACTGATTTTTTTGTCAGATCCATATATAACATTGCTTTTGACTGACACATAAGATTTTTATACCTGATATGAGATCATTTTATCACTGTAGTCATGCATTTTTAAAGTCTGTGAATAGTTGCATAGTTTTGTCTTAAAATTCTTCACAGTTTTTTTGTGTGAATTATCTGAAGACTAGTGTTTGCATATAACTTAAAAATGAAGATAGTAAACATTGAAATTTTATTTGTTTTACCTTGGAGCTAAGACTTGGAGGTAGATTCTAGCAAATACCTCTTTTATGAGGCTTTTCAAAACCATGAGAAAACAGGTAGAAATTCTCCCAATACACAGGAAACTTCAAAAGGGCAACCTAATGGGACAGGCAGCAGTCAGACTGGATTTCTGACACATTTCTAGGATTAAATGTAAGTCAAGTCTTCCATTTTGCTTAATGGAGCAACTTGTATTAGATTTACCTTTCTGTTTGTAAATAACAATGAAGAATATATGAGCCAACTGTTTACTAGAGCTATAAAATAAATGGAAAACACTACATGAAGCTATTTGCAAAGATTACCACTATGGTATGCTTGATGGTCTTGTTGAGCCATGGAGGAATATATTCAAGTTTAGGGCTGCTGAATTGTAAAATACTTGCAAGGCAGTGTATTAGAAAGAAAGAATCTGTACACAGAGGAATAACAGAAGCCAGTGTGGGTCATACTTCAAGTTCTTGCTCAAAGTGTAGGAAAAGTGCAGGTTAGGAGTTATTTATCTTTCCATTGGATGAAACAATCCCCCTCCCCCAAAAAACAAAATTAAAGCAGGGAAGGATTATTTTGGCTTATGGTTTTAGTACAAAGGTTTGAGCAAGGCGGAATATCCTGATGGTGGTGGTAGTGTTTGGTAGAAAAGGCCTTTATCTCCTGGAAGCCAACAGGTATAAAACAGAGAAGGGGAGAAGGGGACAAAGAGGTGTTTGACAAAATAAATGATAAAATCATACCTCTGTGTCCCACTTCTTTCAATTAATCCCTACCTCTGACTAGCCCATTAAGATATGAACGCAATAATGGATTAATCCAGGGAGCTCTTATGGTACTATCACCTGTAAATGGCTATAGCTCCGAATACTGCTGTACTGGGAGCTAACCATTTCATGTATGAGCCTCATGGGGACTCACTTTAAGTGCTAAAGGTAAGAATCCATGAGTCTTAAACCAAGCATAGTTGCTGCTGGTCTCAGTTGTCTTTAATACAGTTGACATGACCCATAATGTATATAATGACAATAAATGGTTTAAAAATGCTTTGTTTTACTAGCAAAATTCAATGACAAAGAAAAGTCAACTCAAGAGACATGCACAGATACTTTAAAAAAGCATATCCCTGAATAGACACTTAGCACTTAAGGTATTATAGTCACGAGGAAAATGCAGAAAAACGAATAACAATGAAATACCATTTAAAACTGGTTAGAATGGCTAAAATTAAAAACCACTGAAAATATCACACGCTGATGAAAATCTAGAGGAAACTGTGCTCATGCACTGCTGGGGTTCATGCACAATAGCATAACTGTATGAGAAAACCACTACGTAGTTTCTTTAAAGGGTGTGAACACGTGTATTCTTCTATAATGTAGCAATTCCACTTAAAGTTAAATACCCAAGAGAAATAAAAATATACCTGAATGCCAACATTTCTACACAAATAGTTTTAAAATCTTTCGTCTAACAGGGAAAATCTAAGTAGCCAACATTTATTGACTGGAAAGTTGATGAGCACATTTGGTGTACAGTTTGAAACATGAGACTGTTCCTTAGCAACTCAAAGAACCCCCACACAAATATGGATGAATCTTTAGAGCTAGGAGGGGTGTCTGTTTCTATCCAGTGAGGAAGTAAAAAGAACGAGAATTACCCTCTCACTGCAAACAATTAGAAACAGCTATTTTCTGGTATTATAACATGGGACTCAGGGAGGGAATATGAAAGATGTAATGCCTCCAAACTGAAGACATTTTTTTTTCTTCCCAGAGGCAATCTTCATTCTGTGGTGCAGAGGAAAAAAAAAGAAAAGAAACCAAACAACTGAGTTTGGCAGTTTTGTGGAGATGAGCAGATTTGTAGAGAACAAAATGGCTAAAAATCTGTGAGTAAAATATCAGAGATAAAGAAGCACAGAGAATCTAGAAATCTTCGAAGATGTGTCATTAAAAATTTAACTGAATGCACATATACTTAGGCTAAAACCCAATAGAAAAAGAAAGACTGTTCAGGAAGAAAAATGATTTCTGATGGCAGGATGAGCATAAACTGAATGGTTTCGTTGAACAGGATTAAGAGTGTTTTTGACTGTACTGATGAAAAACTTGGTGACAAAAACATGTCAACTTAGAATTCTAAAGATAGAAATTACTTTTCAAAAGTATAAAACATTTTCAGACTAAAATTTTCCACAAAACATAAAACTAAGAGAAACACTGACAGCATATTTATGAAAAGCAAAGCAAAGCTTTAAGCAGAACAGAAATAGTGTCAGTTAGATAGAGGAGACTACAGAGAGCCATGAAAAGATACAACCCATAATTATATGGAAAAATAGAAGTGTTTTTGCGTTATTTAAAAAATAACTTTAAAATATTAACAGCTAATAGACTAATGTAGAATGTAATGGGTGTTCTATATAAGTTGTTGGGTTTAATATTCATTATTATCTATTATCTCTTGACTATACATGCAGGAATTCTGGATGAATATTACACCCTGGTTGTGTCTTTTCATAGTTGTGATTACTCTATCTTAAATAGCAACTGTGGCCCCTGGGATGGGACTGTGAGAGCCGTTCAAAGTTCTGTAAGAATAGATCTGTGGGTGAGAGAAGATAAATTATTTTTCACTGCTTATAAGGACAAAGATCATTTTTAAATAATGCCCTTCTACTGTTTTGTTTTGAATAGTTGTTTTTTGTGGTTTTTGGGATCAAGCCCAGAGCCTTAAACATGCTACCACCAATCCACAAACCCACCCCTAATGATTTTCTTCCAGAAATGGAATGTTAGAATATATAGATCCTTTACACAGTGGTCCTGTGTGGAAATGTACACTTTAGATCATGCGTTTCACTACATGTACTTTTTTTCAATGACAAGAAGCCCTGCTCATGACTGGGGAAAGCTGACTGTCTCACCTGTGTCTGGAAGTGTGTGAATTGATGACTGCACAAGATCACAGATGCCACGAGGACCACCTTTACACAAGGTTTTTCCAAGTCAACAACTAGGTGGTTTACCTGGCCTTGTTAGCATGCTACTTTGCCCAGCGTGCATGCCTGTTGCTGATATTCTGGACCCCACATCCACCAGAATAATTCTTCTCCAGCCTGAGTGGCTGATAATGACGTATCAGGGGCCACATCTTTTCAGTGGTACTTTTTACAGTTTGAGTGGTTGATGGTGAATTGCAGCCTCCACGACCTTTTGAATGCTGCTTCCATAGCCCAAGTCACATCCTTACAGGTGTCTTCTTTCATTGGTATTGAAACTCTCCCATTTGGTGGGGGTCACTGAGCAGCAAGCACCAGGAATCATCCAATCTCTGCCTTTCCAGTGCAGGGATTAGAAGTGTGTACTACCCTGCCTGGTTTATGATCATTATTATTATTTTTTAATAATTTGGGTTCTGAGGCAAGAATTTAGGTCCTCTTCTATGGAAAATGTTTTATGTATTAAGGATCTCTCAGGCCTGCACTTTATTCTTTGCTGAAATCTTGAGTTTCTTACATCTTAAGTTTCTATATCCTATAACCTGTCATTTATAGTTCCATTCTGTAGCTGTGTCAATATGTATATTCTGTATCCCAAACAAGGCTAACCCATAAAAGTTACACACACACAAAAAGCCACAGATGTAAAAAGCTTTACTACCTTCAAGTAAATAATAGGAAACTTTCTTATGACTCAAAAGGAAATTTTTATTTTGGAGCTATAACTAGGAAAAGTTTTTGAATAACCTAAATATTTTACTTGCATATAAAAGACATTATACACACACACACACACACACACACACACACACACACACACACACACACACACACACATATATATTCATATCTCAATAATTAATTCCAACTCCTTGTCTGGTCACAAGAATTCTGATGTATCTGAATATAAAGAAATGTAGCACGAATTGTTAGAAGGTCTTATTAATAAAAACAAACCAAGGGCCAGGTATTGGGGTGAATGTTGGAAGATCATAGAGACAGAACAGGCCACAGCTAACCTCACCTGGCCGACTTTCTGTTTCCTCAGACTGGAAGCTTCTGAATCCTCATCCAAATGGATCTCAGCTGAACTGCTGCTAAAAGCCTAAAAGCTTAACCAGGCCTAAAAGCTTAACCAGGCTCTAGTTCCTGTTTTTCACACCTTATATTCCTTTCTGCTTTCTGCCACCACTTCCTGGGATTAAAGGCGTGAGTCACCATGCTTGGCTGTTTCCAATGTGGCTTTGACTCACAGAGATCCAGATGGATCTCTGCCTTCAGAATGCTAGGATTAAAGGTGCGCGTGCCACCATTTTCTGGCCTCTGTATCTAGTGGTTATTCTGTTCTCTGACCCCAGGTAAGTTTATTAGGGTGCACACTATTTTGGGTAACACAATGTCACCACAGAGAAAACCATAGATTTTGAACTTTATCCAGACAGAAATGACAAGTCACCTATCAAGTATAATCAAAACCACAATAGTCAGCATTTTAGTCGCAAATATGTTTCCACTAAAGGCACTGTGTATCATTGAGGAAAATGGGATTTGTTAACCTGAGTCTTTCTGTTTTTGGTTTCATCATTTAGCAACAGTATGTCAATGAGAGGGCTATTGCTACAGACATTTTCACCAGCAAAGTTACAGTAATATTAATTCACAAATCTGTTGTATAAAATGTTAAGGCAGACTATATTAATATAATGCATAATTAAGATGGGGTCAATGGAAAGCCCTACTGTGACTTTCTGGAATGTTTCCCTGGATGCTGCAAATACCATTTCTCAGTTGCTCCTCCTTCCCTCCTTCCCTCCTTCCTTCCTTCCCTCCTTCCCTCCCTCCCTTCTCTCTCTCTCTCTCTCTCTCTCTCTCTCTCTCTCTCTCTCTCTCTCTCTCTCTCTCTCTCTCTCTCCCTCCTCTCTTTAAGTTGAGGCTTTCATCATGCCTTGCTGTTTAATTAAGTAACTGTTTTATTCTTTTTTCCAATATTGTACTCACATGTTCTATGCCACATTCTATGTCTAAAAAGATAATTTTCTTAAACTTGAATTTAAAATATACAAATATACAGTTGCAAATGTGCCGTACCATTAAATCTTTGTTTTCCATGTTCTTTCACTGACCTGTCGATCAACACCCGTGCTGTACATGGTGTCTATGGGCTTAGTTCCCTGCCCTCCATGTGTAGCTTCTCCTACCACTGTCCAACTTATCATCAAACTCTTTCATGCCACGCTGAGTTTTCCTTCAGGCTTTTTGCTATGCTAATCTATAAAAAGATGTAATGCATTTCTTACTTACTTAGTAAATCTTTTTAAAACTCAGCACTGAGTTACTTATTCCATTTAAGACTTACTTGATTTTACATTAAAAAAAAAAACAGTTCAGTATGTTTTCACCTATGTACACTGTAATGAGTACATTTCACTGTAATGCTGTGCATTCACCTCTACTGTTCAGTGAGCATTTTGCACAAAACTTTTGGTGATTTGTCTGCTCCTTAGTGGACTCTAGATACTTAAAAAGTCTGTCTTTGTTATATGCTTTCTTTTAGCAGCACATGGCATTGGTTTCATATCTATGTTTACATATTCTCAGGAAGCATTTGAGGAGTGAACAGATAAATGATACATGACCAGAAAGAATGCAAACACAAATTCTTCTCATTTAAGTCACTGACTTCTAGTTAGGAAACTGTTTGTCTTGAAGACATATTGTCTTCTTTTCACCTTAGAAGTAATGAGAAATTCATTTTGGGATATCTCTGACTAAAGAGACTCACTGGACAAAGACTTCTTCAAAGGCAGAACTTATGTGCAGAGAATTCTGAGACTTTGTAAAGATTATAAATTTCAGTTACAATATCTTTTTCTTTTTTTCAAGAATTTTTTTTGCTCAAAATTATTCATCTATTTGTATCTGGGCATCAGTTAAGTCACAGCCTCACCTCCTCTAGGGCAGTGTATTTTTGGAGGATGCCATGAAAATCCTGTTACCTAGGAAAAATGTTGTGGGGTAATCCCCAAATACCAATGCTGTTTCATGGTCTTTAGGTATGTAAAATTACATATTCAGCTGAGTAACGGTATCAAAGGATTTTTGTTTCTTAACAAGCTCATTTGGCACTCTGGTCAGGGAAGCAGATCAGTGCTTTGCTCAGCCATCATCAGAGAAGCTTCTCTTGCAGCAGATGGGAACAAATACAGAGACCCACAGCCAGACATTAGAGAGTGAGAGACCTTGGAACACTTACTCTAACCAGGATGTCTCCATCAAATCCCTCCCCTCAGGGCTCAGGTAATCCAGTAGCAAATAGAAGCAGAAAAGAGTGTGAGAGCCAGAGAGGATGCAGGACCCCAGTGAAACAAGGCTTTAAATCACACACATAAGAAGAATTCATAAGTACAGAGGTAACATGCACAGGGCACACATAGGACTTCACCACAATGGAGTCCTAGAGCTGAAAGGAGAAGCGAACACATGCCCCATCTCTAACCCAGAAGCTATCTCTAACCAACAACTGCTTGCAAACTAAAATTTAGTTTCCTCCAGGGACTCTCACTGGCGAAACAAACTACTTTTAAGGGTAGGCTGAATGCCCAGCATTAGATGCTCAACAGAAGACAAACTCAATGACAACTTCGAAAATTCCTTTTCTCATAGTGTTGTGTCAGGGAGTTTTTTATTATTTTTTATTTTTACTTTCCTTATATATATTTTATTTTCCTCTCTCTTTTTACCCTTTGCATTTCCACTATGGTCCCCAGTGTAGTGATGTTATAGGATTCCTGAGTGTACAAACAAATGGTCTCTTTGTCTATACTTTTTTTTTTTGTGAGTGTTCTTGGGTTATTCTCCTTCTGTTTGTTTTTCTGTCCTATTTAGAAGTGTTAGTTTTTGTTATATTTTATTATTATCCTTAGAAGCCTATTTATTTTCTAATGAGGGATGAAATGGAGTGGATCTAGATGGGAAGGGAACTGGGGAGAAATTAGGGAGGAGTAGAGGGTGCAGAAGCCTTATATATTATATGAAAAATTATTTTCAATAAAAAGAAAAATTTTAAAAAGAATGCATGCACTGACTAAATCAATTGTGTTTATAACACTAGAAAGTGTGTAAATGAGTGGTATAAAATTTAAATTCAATTGAGTACAAGGATTGTTCAAATGAACAATATTATTTTTTAAAAAGTATTATTCACCCAGAACAATCAGAGGAAAGGCTGGCTTGATATGGTGTAAAATTATACTTTAATTATCAACAGTTCTTATTTTCAAATCATTTTATATCTATTTGGCAAGATGCTGGCATTTTATGTAATGGTGAGTGTTCTTTTATTTACTTATACTTTCTTACTCACTATATTTGGTACTTAATGCCATATCATATATCACATATATATGCAAATAAATTTAAGTATGTGTAGTATAAAAAAATTAAAAAATGTCCTGAAATGTAGACTATGGAGCTTGTAAATCATCTCTATACTTAAAGCATCATTAACCTAGTTTTACAAGATAACACATCATTCCAGGACCTAGTTTTAAGTTTCCAGTTGCTTTGGTCTTGTCTTAAACACTCCATGAATCTTAAAATATAGAGGAGAAACTTTTACAGGCTTAAATTGGGACAGTCTAACTTGAGGAAGATTACTACATATACAGAGAACCTAGACCATGTATGCCTATTAGTCATCTCTGGTCATTCTCAACATTTTTTCCTGTTGTATGTAGGCTTACATTTAAAATTCTCTTTTTTATTCTTAAGAAATTTTTTATTCATTTTACATACCAGCCTCAGATGCTCCTCTCTTCCCTTCTCATGTCCCCAAGCACCCTCCTCAAACCCACCCCTCATTCTTCCTCTGACAAGGTAAGACCTCCCATGGGGAGTCAGCAGAGCCTGGTACATTCATTTGAGGCAGGTCCAAGCCCCTCACCCTGCATCAAGGCTATGCAAGGTGTTCCACCATAGGTAGTGGGCTCCAAAAAGCCAGTTCATGCACCAGGGATGGATCCTGATCCTACTGCCAGGGGGCCCCTTAAGCAGATCAAGCTATACAACTACCTCACTTATGCAGAGGGCCTAGTCCAGTACCATGGAGGCTCCATAGTTGTTGGTCTAAAGTTCATGAGTTACCACTAGTTTGGTTCAGTTGTCTCTGTAGGTTTCTCCGTCATGATCTTGATGCCCCTTGCTCATAGAATCCCTCTTCACTCTCTTTGACTGGACTCTGGGAGCTTGGCCTGGTGCTTGGCTGTGGATCTCTGCATCTGCTTAAGGGGCCCCCTGGTAGTGAAGGCTCTATGATGACAGGTAGGGTATTCACCAATCTGATTACTGGGGTAAGACAGTTCAGGCACCCTCTCCCCTATTGCTAGTAGTCTAAGGTGGGATCATCCTTGTGGATTCCTGGAAACTTCCCTAGCACCTGGTTTCTCCCTATCCCCATAATGTCTCCCTCTATCATGATATCTCTTTTATTGTTCTCCCACTCCATCCCTGTTCCAGCTTGCTGGCTGCTGGCTCTGCCCACTTCAGCTTCCCAACATGGTGGTAGTATGTTTTTCTCCAGCACTGGGAGCCATCAACTCTCAGAAATAGTGGGTCTATGCTTCTATCAAAGCAGCGTGTAGCCCAGAAACCTCTTTTTGTTTTGTACTAGCAAAGGCTAAATCCACCACACAGCTTAATGTGCCATTTGCAGAGGCCTCATTCCCGCCATACTGCAGGTCGAGTGCGCACACCAGGAACCCGCCATAGTACACAGTAGCTCAAACATGCAGGCTGCCGCTGACTTGAAAGAGACAACTAGGAACTATTTTTAGCTCCATTTTAGAATCTTTGTATAGAGGTTTTAGGTGGACACTCATGCCCCATGTTGGGCACCATTTGTAGCTGGAGAATTTCTCTCCAGCTTCCGCCAAGTCCTGCCAGTCCTGGAGCCCACTTATAAAATAAGCACACAGACTCTTACATTATTTAAACTGCTTGGCCATTAGCTCAGGCCTATCATTGTCTAGCTCTTACTCTTATATTCAGCCCATTTCTGTTACTCTATACTTTGCCACGTGGCTTTTGGCTTACCGGTACTTTACATCTTCCTTGTCCTGGCGGCAGCTCTAGGCAGTGTCCCCCTCTGCCTTCCTGTTCCCTCAATTCTCCTCTCTGTTAGTCCTGCCTATACTTCCTGTCTGGCTACTGGCCAATCAGTATTTATTTATACAGAGCAATATCCACAGCAGTTATCTTTTGCTTTATATCCACTTATGAGTGAGTACATACCATGTCTGTCCTTCTGAGTCTGGGTTACCTTACTCAGGATGATATTTTCTAGTTCCATTCATTTGCCTGTGATTTTCATTATGTCATTGTTTTTTACTGCTGAGTAGTACTCCATTGTGTATATGTACCACATTTTCTCTATCCATTCTTCTCTTGAGGGGCATCTAGGTTGTTTCCAGGTTCTGGCTATTATGAATAATGCTGCTATGAACATAGTTGAGCATGTGTCCTTGTGGTATGATTGAGCATCCCTTGGGTATATGTCTAAGAGTGGCATAGCTGGATCCTGAGGTAGATCAATTCTGAATTTTCTGAGAAGCCACCATACTGATTTCCAAAGTGGCTGTACAAGTTTGTACTCCCACCAACAGTGGAGGAGTGTTTCCCTTGCTCCACATCCTCTCCAACATTAGCTGTTATCAGTATTTTTGATCTTAGCCATTCTGACAGGTGTAAGAGTGTATCTCACAGTCATTTTGATTTGCATTTCCCTGATGACTAAGGATGTTGAGCAATTCCTTATGTGTCTTTCTGCCATTTGAGATTCTTCTGTTGAGAATCTGTTTAGCTGTGTAGCCCATTTTTTAATTGGATTGTTCATTATTTTGATGTTTAAACTCTTGAATTATTTATATATTTTGGAGTTCATCCCTCTGTCAGAGGATTGACAAAGCTATTTTCCCATTCCGTAGACTGTCGTTTTGTCTTATTTACTGTGTCCTTTGCTTTACAGAAGCTTCTCAGTTGCAGGAGGTCTTATTTACTAAGTGTTACTTTCAGTGTCTGTGCTACTGGTGTTATATTTAGGAAGTGATCTCCTGTGCCAATGTGTTCACGGCTACTTCCTACTTTTTCTTCTATCAGCTTCAGTGTAATTGGATTTATGTTGAGGTCTTTGATCCATTTGGACTTGAGTTTTGTGCATGGCAATAGATATGGATCTGTTTGCAGTCTTCTACATGTTGACATCCAGTTATGCCAGCACCATTTGTTGAAGATGCTTTCTTTTTTCCATTGTACAGTTTTGGCTTCTTTGTCAAAAATCAGATGTTCATAGGTATGTGGATTATTATTAAGGTTTTCAATTCATTTCCATTGGTCCACATGTCGGTTTTTATGCCAATACCAAGCTGTTTTTATTACTGTAGCTCTAGGTTGAGGTCAGAGGTGGTGGTGCCTCCAGAAGTTGCTTTATTGTAAAGGATTGTTTTGGCTATCCTGGGTTTTTTGATTTTCCACATGAAGTTGAGTATTGTTCTTTCCAGGTCTGTGAAGAATTGTGTTGGAATTTTGATGGATATTGCATTGAATTTGTAGATAAAGGTTTTGGAGAGATCAGAAATATAAGGAACATATCTAAACATAATAAAATCAATTTACAACAAACTGACAACCAACATGAAATTAAATGGAGAGAAACTCAAATGGATTCAACTAAAATCAGGAACAAAACAAGGCTGCCCACTCTCCCCATATCTGTTGCTGGAGGGCTTCTTTCCAGGCTCCACCAAGACCCGCAGTCCCACAATCCACGTATAAAATAATCACTCAGATGCTTATATTATTTATAAACTGTATGACTGTGGCAGGCTTCTTGCTAACTGTTCTTTTATCTTAAATTAACCCATTTCTATAAATCTATACCTTGCCATGTGGCTGGTGGCTTACCGGCGTCTTTACATGCTGCTTGTCCTGGCGGTGGCTGCAGTGTGTCTCCTCCTTTTTCCTGTTTCCCCAATTCTCCTCTCTCTTTGTCCCGCCTATACTTCCTGCCTGGTCACTGGCCATCAGTGTTTTATTTATATAGAGTGATATCCACAGCACATATCTATTCAATATAGTACTCAAAGTTCTAGCTAGAGAAAAAAGATAATAAAAGCAGATCAAGGGGATGCAAATTTGAAAGGAAGAAGTCAAACTTTTGCAATTTGCAGATGATATGATAGTATACATAAGTGACCCCAAAAATTCTACTATGAAATTCCTACAGCTGATAAACACCTTCAATAATGTTACAGGATACATGATTAACTAAAAAAATGAGTAGCTCTCCTATATACAAATGATCAATAGGTGGAGAAAGAAATCAGAGAAACATCAAATAATATAAACTACCTTGGGGTTAACTCTAACTAATCAAATAAAAGACCTGTATGATAAGAACTTTAAGCCTCTGAAGAAAGAAATTTAAGAAGATATCAGAAAATAGAAAGATCTCCCATGCTCATGGATAGGTAGGATTAACATAGAATTCTTTTTTAACATGGAACTTCAAGCAGCTACCACCAAATGTTCTCTAGTGAAAAACAGAGGGACAGCGTTTTAGTTATCCAAGGGTAAAAATAATGATTTATGATATTTAGTGATGAGTTACATAACTTATTATTTGTCATTCTCAAAGTTATATTGTGGGCAGTAGAAGCTGTCTATCTGTCTTCCTGTGAAGTAATGGTGGTATGACCATGAGGAGACTTCTTTACCTCATCCTGACTCCTGGGAATAGCATGTCTACTTTATCAACTGCTAGGGGAATTCCATTAATGTTTCAACTCAAAGAATTCTTCTGATAGTGATCTCTGGGTGTTAAGATTCACAGGTATATTCACAGAACTATAAAGCTATAATGGGGTTAAGACTGTAGTAGCTAAAGAGGCAAAATCTTTAATGCTGTATCAATAACAAAATAGGTTCCAGCATCTTTGTGTGTGTGTTTATTTTATTTTATTTTATTTTATTTTATTTTATTTTATTTTATTTTATTTTATTTTATTTTATTTTACAATACAATTCAGTTCTACGGTTCCAGCATCTTAAATTGATTCTTCTCTTTCCTTCTCCTTTTCCTTCCCCTTCCCGCTCCCCCTCCCTCTCCTCTTCCCCTCCTCCTCCTATTGGTGAAATTATTAAGGCCACTCCACATAGTTAAACAGGAGGATTATTTTGTGTGGTAACTTACAAGTGAAGGGATAGGTAGGTTGTAGGGTCTGGGAAAGTTGTGGTGCAGTCCAGCGGTGTTCTCTGGAGAACTCTACTCGGTCTACCTCCAGGTCCAGGTTCCAGGAACCAAGACAGCCCCTGCATCCAGAACTCAGCCCGCCTTGTAGCTGTGACCATTACCGAAGCGTCAATGGGGGCTGGAACTTCCAGGTCAAAGCTGGAATGGCTACCCAGTATATCCTCCTCCTCCTCCTCCCCGCTTCCTCATCCTTCTTATTTTTATTCTTATAAAATTCTCATCATACATACACCAAAACTTCAATGCTTCTGTTGCTGGAGACGACTCCCCCTATATCCTTATTTAAGCATTTTAAAATACTCATTGAAGGCTGTTAACAGATGCAAACAGTTTAAAAATAACCTATTTGCAAGTTATTTACTAAATGATTCTAAAGCTTATTTACGTCATGATTTTCCTGAAGATATTATACCTGGATTTAATAAAAGCAAGATAAAGTGATGGGGTTTTTCTTATGTTATTGAGACTGTGTAAATATATATCTTAGGAATATGCTTTGTTTTCTTGCATCTTTATTTCTAGAATAATATCATCAATCATTACAAATTTAGGTATTTCAGTAAAAAATGATTAATGAACTAACTACACTAATATTTAAATATGGCACTTGGGAGTCATATAGTTTTCTCAAGGAGCTGAGAATTTTATTATTATTATTATTATTATTATTATTATTATTATTTTGGTTTTTTGAGACAGGGTTTTTCTGTGTAGTTTTGTTGCCTGTCCTGGATCTCACTCTCTAGACCAGGCTGGTCTTGAACTCACAGAGATCTGCCTGGCTCTGCCTCCCGAGTGCTGGGATTAAAGGCATGCATCACCACTGCCTGGCTAGAATTTAATTTTTTTAAGTGTCAGTTTGGGACGGTGGAATCTCTTTTGTTATTGATATGGCATTAAAGATTCTGCCTCTCTGGCTAATGCAGTCTTAACCCCATTATAGCTACATTTTGAGGTGCTTGCTTTTAAAAAGAAAGCCATATAGCTTATGAGGTACATTTTATGGTTGATTTTTGACAAGGATTATCTTTGAATTCTAAGCCTATAATTGCCATTGTTTTCACTAATGGCAGTATTAGCCTTTACAAATGGGTTGCTTTTAATGGATTTAATGTAGTCCTTTTTAAAAGTTAGTACTGTAGAGTCCTCAATGTATTATCTCTGCCAGCCTATGAAGGTCTTTCTGAAAATTAACTCTGCAGCCCACCAAGGGATTTAAAATTTTGTACTTCTTGGCATCATATGGGGACTTGCATTTCAGTGTTAGTACAGGACCTTTGAGGAACTGGTGCCTAGGCAGGCTTTGATGGGGATGCTGTTTCTTCAGGGGAACCTTGTGAACAAAATGGAAAGAAAGCTTGTAAAGCCTGGGTGAATCCATGGATGGTGACGCAGACCAGGCTTTCCTGAATGAGAGAAGGAAAGTTGGTGTCATCATATCACACTGCTGCACTATCCCAAAGCAGTTCCTCAAGGCTGAGCAGGAGTCTACAAATCAAGGCTCCTTGGAAAAGGAGCTCTGGATCTGGAGAGTCTGCCAGCATCTACTCTAGATGCTGGCTTCTCTGTCATTGACGAGGAGCATTACTGGAGAGTGATTGAAAAGATTGATAATGGTTTCAGACTTCACAAATAAGATTCCAGGTCAATCACACACTGCATAATGGGAGGTCCGAAGGGCACACGGACAAGTGGCATGACCACCATACTTCTGAAGGGGGAAAAAAAACCCAACTTTTTTCCCAGAGAAAATTAAATTGTGTACATTTCTAACTCATCTTAATGAACTGGGAATAACAAAATTTATTAATCAGTTATTGTATAGCAAGTACTTAAGTATGCTTAATCCTTTTTTAGTCTCAAGATAAATGTAAATATGTCTACTGTAATGATGAACACTCAAGGCTTGGGTATCTATGTTAAATAATGATGTCCAGAGCATGAAATTGTTAATGGGTTGGTATTTAAATGGATATTTTTACACTCCAAGTTTCTAGCCTTTGTTAAGAATTATATTACCCTGATACCATTTGAAGCGAGGCTGAGGTATAGCTATGTTAAAGGACAGGTCAGAAATAATAGACATGACCTATCAATGGAAACACTGGCAAAAAAAGAAACAGTGCTGATGCTGCCTTGTCTACTTAATCCTGTCCTCTTTGGATACTTCTGCTTCTGACCTCCTTTTTTGTAATACCTTTCTAAGAATACTGTTTCTGGAAATATGGGCCTCTTGTTACTGAGATTTCTTGTTACTAGATTTCTGTTCGCTATTGTGACAAGGATAATGTGCACATATTTCTTATCAAAAAGTTCTTTTATGTCTGAGTGACTTTTGTACATGGGCAGGGACAGACATAATTATTAATATTTGTTCTTTGTTTAAAGCTCAGTGTTCAAACTATGTAAATATAATAAAGCAATTGGAACCGTTTTCAGCTTTTTAAAATACATTACATATTTCTAATTTTATTAAACTTAAACTGTTATTATGATTGATTTATGTGCCTTAAGCAGAAGGCAAAGGTCACAGAAACAGTTTATCACTAAACTAATTACGTCATTTGCACTCAAACCATGCCTGGGATTTAGTTAATTCTTCATAAACTCTCTATTTGCTTATCATTTAAGTATAACAAGTAATTATGTTTAATAGGTTTTCAATGTTTTATTAATATTACTTTAATATAACTCTAGAGTTATTATTCTCTTACATTGCTTAAAAGAATAAAATGTCCCTTTCATCAGCCAGATTTCAAGGGTCCCATTATTAGCCAGTAGATTACTGTTTACATGTAGATATGTCTTGCTTCTTCCAAAGTGATCCAAAATTAACCCACTAAATATAAATACAATGGATAATGATGAAAATAAATACTATTCCTGTTTAAATGAGAAGAAAATTCTATGACAATATAGATAAAACTGGAGGCACTGTGCTAAATGAAATAAGAGAGAAAGATAGAAGATTCCATATTCTGATTCATATGGAACCCAAAACAGTTGAATTCAGATGCAGAAGTAGGAGCTTACAGTTTTGGCTAGACTGTGTGAGCCTATAGGGTCCTGTCTCCACCCCACTAAGAAGGAGTACAGGTGCCTGCCACCATGCCTGGCTTTTTTTTTTGTTTGTTTGTTTGTTTTTGTTTTGGGTGCCAGGGTTCCAAACTCAGGTAGGTCTTCACTTGTATAGCAAGCACTTTATCCTGGGTATAACCTCTGCTTTATATAGGGTTTTTATTGCTGTGGTGAAACACCGTGACCAAAACACTTGGGGGAGGAGAGAGTTTATTGGCCTTACTCTTCCATATCACTTTTTATCACCCAAGGAAGTCAGGACAGAAGCTCAAACAGCAGGGATCTGGAAGTAGGTATGGATTACCCAGAGCCCAGGGATTTCTCTATGTCTGGCATGGGATATTTGAGGGAAAAAATTCTATGTACACTATGCTCTTAAATGTCTGTGAACTTTATTCCTCTAAGACAAAATTCTATCAATTCAGCTATAGCTCCATCAGGCATCCAGGACAAGAATATATATATATATATATATATATATATATATATATATATATATATATATATATATATGTATATATATACCAAGCTCTTTGTCCATCTGCTTTATTTCTCTGGGATGAAATCCTGTCTACATAGCTTCAGTTCCATCCTGCCATGTAGCTCCTCTTTGTCCCCTCGTTTACTGTTCCCTTAAAGTTCTGCTATCAACTAAGCTCTTATGCTTCCCACCTCATCTTCATCCTCTGTCTCTTCTCCCTCCATTTCTACTTGCTCTCTACTCGGCTCAAGAGTTCTGACTTACCATCTATGTTACCTCTGTGTTCTTCTCTTCTCCTTGGCCATGCTGTTCTCTCTGCTCTACAGAAAATGCCTGTCTGTCCTTCCCTTGGCCAGGCAGTTCTCTGTCTCTTCAGGAATGTTGATCTACCTTCCACTTTGATATATAAAAACCTTCTTTGTTCTTAGTCAACTGCTCTGGAGAGCCACTAGGTCTCAAGGCAAGAAGATGGTTTGATCTTCATTCCAAGATCAAAGAAACAAAGCAATGTGTCTCCCACCAGCTTGTCTTTGCCTACATCACCTTATCCAAGTACTGGCTCTAGCAGGGAAGTCAGTTACCTAGAAGTTCAGCAGGTCTGAGGAGCTGAACTGTTTGCCAAATGGTCTGGGAATATTTGGGCACACAAGAATTTCATAGCAGAAGACAGCTGAAATATTAAAAGCTGGACAACACCAGATATTCACAATAAATGGCTTGCCTTTTGACAGACCATTGGCCGGTCAAAGTATAGCTTTAATACACAGCTGAATCTCTATAATATAATCTTGTGGCCCACTGCAAGCAGCTGATACAGAGGCCATGGGGGGGGTACTGCTTATTAGCTTGTTCCTCATGGCCTGCTCAGCCTGCTTTCCTATAGAATACAGGATGACCAGCCCAGAGATGACATCACCCACAGTGGGCTGGGCGCTTCTCCTTTGATCATCAATTTAGAAAAAAAGCTCAGATCTTATGGAGACATTTTCTCAGTTGAGGCTCCCTCCTTTCTAGTGACTCTAACTTGTGACAAGTTGATATAAAACTAGCCAGTAAAATCTTCCCAGTCCTTGGAACTTCTTGTTATTGTTAATATTTTTGTTTGCTTTTAAAAAGTCCATCCCTTTGACAGAGACTTAATCCGTTGCTCCATAAGTATGATCTGTTAACATTCAGGTCATATGTGTGTTTTTATGTACTATTTAGAGGGTGTTTTATACTTCATAGGATGTTAAGAACAGAGTCAGCTGACTTAATTCTTGTGACTGGCATAATTGTCTCAGTAACCACGTAGTACCATTGATGAAGCTATACTTGAGCATGGACTGATTATGTGGACTGCTTTCTTAGTTTCTCACTGACATGTTCTAAATGACTGACAGAACTGATCAGTCTTTTCAGTTCTTGGTAAATTCTTACCCTGTCAAATACTTTTTGATTTATTCATGCTTACTTTATATTTTCTACTTATGCAAAGAGAAACATCACTCAACATTTTTAATGTAGATGATTAATGGAAGAAATGTAAATGTATGAAACATGTACATATGTGATTTTCCTCTATTTATTACAATAATTTTCATCCTAACTTATCTTTCTACAACTGTGCGCCTGTTCACTTTATATTAACCTTTCTTGTTTGAGTATATCCATCTACTAATGTCATTTTGTACATTTATTTTGTCCCAGAATATGTTTAGATGTATAGATGCTCATGAATGATTTTCCTGGAAGAATCCATTTTAAATTGATTTAGTTTCCTTTTAGACATGACACAAGCTTATTTGCTAGCATTACTAGGATGTTATAAACTCATCCTTAGATCAGTGTTGTTAGAGGTCAGCCCTACAAAATAAGAATGCTTATGTATATAAGGGTTCGTGAGAACTACAAATTAGAGAGCTGATATTGTTGAACCACTTTTCAATGACATAGCCTGACTGTGGATATTGATCTTTCTCACTTAACTTGTTAACATATGCTATTTTCACTCCATTTTTCTACTATATTGCTTCTGGTTCTCTTGCATGTGGCACTTATATTTTATTATGATCTTCTAATTTATAACAGAAGAGGAAATCTACAGTTACTACAGCAATATTGCATAAGTATGCTCTTCAAGAGTTACTATCATGAATATTAAAATGCAAATGAAAATTTGTTACACTGGAGTCATATATTCAGGAGGGAACAGGCACCTGTCATTCCCCCAAATTATGCCATTTTGGTGGATAACTCCATTGGTAGTATTCTATACTGTAAAGACAGTTATGTAGAAATTGTAAACATCAGAAAAGATTTAAAATCCCTGCAGTATAAGAGGAAACATTCTCTACCTTGGAATATTAGAAATCACTAGTGATTCTACACTAACTGCTATTTTCTTTCTGATTATTCCCCCCCCCCCGCAGTGAATAGGACAAATGGAAACAGAAAGAGTATGTGTGACATGGAGAGACATCTATATAGAACCTATGGGATTCTCTTAGAGTGAAGAGAGAGGTGAATCTTTATGGCAGATCATAGATTTGCCACAAATGGTTAATGGTTAATGATTAAGTGGTTAAATGACTGTTGGCAAAGAGTTGGGAAAATGTTAGGAAGATAAGTTCCACAAGAACAGAAAATCACAGCATGTATATGTGAGCTCTTAAGACCTAATCACAAAGTTGTAATGAATAAATAGCTGAGATGACTAGGAATGCCCAAAAGCTTAAATTGTTTTATTATTTTTCAGCAGTAGAGCTAAAGTCCTCCCCAATTAATTTCCATCTATTTCCTCTAAGATAAAATTCTAGTACAAAAAGTCCCCAAATTTTACAGATTTGACTTGGATAAAACCACGTTTTTGTAGCAGATAAAAAAGTTATTCTGTATTCTCATTCTAGATATTTGTTTTTGTAACTGGAAGAAGAACATTTTGAAGTATTGTTAGGACCAGTGAGTATTCACCAACAGGGTAGTCATCACAGCACAATGCTGTGGTGTTTGAAGGGCAATTTCAACTTTTAGGTTACATTTATATTATTTAGATTTTAAAAAGGACAAAAATAAAATTGATAATGACAAGCTCTCACAACAGATGTCTTCCATGTGCTGTACTGATAATTGTAAGTTATCATATGAGGAGGTATCTCCCATGTACTATCTTTAAAAGGAGACAGGAAGCTATGTTAGAGCAGTGAATCTTCAGACTTACTACATCACTGGACTGAAATTACAAAAAAAGGAAAGGAAAGAAAAGAAATAATGCAAATCTACAACTATAAACAAAATGTCAAGCATGTGTTGACAAAGATTTTGAATAAAATAAATATGTAATTACTGATTTCAGAAAATCTTTTAATTATTTGAGACTGAAAACATCATTTTACATGGAAACTGATAAATGGACTACTATGCACCATTTCAGAAATGGGTTTAATATAATATTTTTGCAAGCATGTTGTTGTCTAGATCTAAAAGAATTTTTTAAACTGATTGTCTTAAGGCTATAAACTTAGCACATTTAAGTATGCGCAGTTCTAAGAATAAAAAGGAAAGCACATTCAATATAATATGTCTGCAAGTGCTACACTTTGGAAAGTTAAGCAAACAGCTGAATCAAGGTTTTAATTATTTATCATTTCTCTCAGAGATATGGTGACTTTTGTTATACGGTGTTAATATTCGAATTTGAGTCACCAGTTGGAGGATCTCAGTCCTCCTTTAGCCTGTATTTGCCACGACAACTCCAACCAAGGTGCCTCTTTCAGATAGGGACTGTCTGCTTGGTTGTCATTTAAAAAAAATGAACAGTGACATAAAATGCCAAGTGTTTCCTTTATTTAGGCAACCACATCTGTAAACTAGTTCCTAACATTGTCCTTTTAGCCATCGGTTGGAAGGCCATATTCCTCTGAATGATGAGTCTTCTGTTAGTTGACGTAGTTTTAGGTAAACAACCAGGGATAACAGGAGGCAATTTTAAGAAGAGAAAATTCTTCTCTTTGGGAGAAGTCCTCAAAAAAAAAAATCCATTCTTACTATTTTGTTTCTTAATTCAAAATGCTGATAAAACTGAATCAGTTATCCTCAAAGTTGGCACCAGTCTTTGAACATGAGATTGTATAAAATTTATAGATTTCTAACAGTGACACAAAACTGTGTAATGTATGTTATAAGCACTTTCATAGAAGGGGGTTAATTTAATGGAATTATGCTGCTATTTGTATCAAGTTAATTTTACCTTTCCAGTTCTTTCCCCTACATTTTTTTGGTCTGTGAAATGTATTTCTCTGAAGGATTCTATATAAACCAGTACATTAACAAGTTAATATATTATGCAACCTTGTAAGTCTGATGTTAAAAGTGATTACTTTCTGTTGAGAACTAGAGGAGGGAGAAATCATTTGATATAGCAGGGATATTGAACAGTAATTGAACAATTTGGTTACTGAAACTTTGGTAAGAAATCACCCGATTTCTAGGATTTTTGTCTTTACATGCTTATGATAGAAAAGATTTTTTAATCATTTTTTAAAATTTTTTAGATTAGAATGATATTATTCCCCCTCTTTCCTCTTTCTAAACCTCCCTTTTTCAAATTTATGGCCTCACTTTTTCATTAATTGTCCTTTTCTATATGTATAAAAATATACTGTATTATTATAAATATATAATGATAACTTGCTTAGTCTTTATACTATTACTTCCACTAGCTCTCAATCATACACAAAGAATTAAATGATACTAAGGAGTGCTAGCAATTGGGTAAATAGTCTTCCATAGGGAAGAGCACACTGACTGATTATCTAATACCAAAAGGTCAGTTCTGAAACATAGGAATGATTTTTAACCTTGTTTTAGTAGTAATTGATTTGCTTAATCAATTTATAGAATTTCAAAGCTGGGTTATTTGCTTCTAGCATCACAGTTTACAGATAACAAAAGAAGGAACAAAACTAAACTCAGGCAGGTTAAGTGGCTTATTCAATGACACAGTGGCATCCAGTTTATATGACTTTCAGTTTGATCTCTGGCAGAATATCACACCACAGAGGGAAGTATCACAAAAAGTACAGAAGTGTCAAAGGGAGAATAACATTTTCTTCATTATATCTTAGATTCATTGAGAATGACTCAAGCAAAAGTGATCAGCCATGAAGAGCAAGGGCTCTGGAGATGAACAGAACTCGGCCCAATGCTGTGTGAGCCAAAAATTTAGTCTCTGAATGCTGTCATCCATTTTTGCAACCTGGGGAAATAATCTTATCCAGAAATTTTTGTAGAATTTTGCCAGAAAAATCTGTGCAATTATTTAACAAGTCTATAGTAGGAAACTCCTTTGTGCGTGACATTGTGCCAACAGTTGCAAGTTGATTGTTCTAAATTCAAATGACACACAATCTTTGTACAGATTTATCACAACTTTTGTATTTTTTTATTCTTGCTTTTAAAGTCCATACTTTTGTTTTGAGTATAAAGGCACCAAAAGGAAATACAGGATTTTTTAAGACTGGCAAATGTATCAGATTTTAGTAGAAAATATACTTTTGTTGTTGGTTTAATGTTACATAAAACATATTAGTTCAGTCCTGAATGCTTTTATATATGATCATGCAAAAATTGACATGTCTAAGCTAAAATATCATACTTTATCAGTAATCAGATTTTGTTGATTAGGCAGACTCACAGTAGGCAAGTAAAAGGATTTATCTGAAAATGAATTCATGAAATGTTTGAGGTAATATGATGTTTTTATTAAAGCCAGGATCATCATCCTTTGAAGTATAAGGTTTCAATAGATATAAAGATTGCAAAAATTATTTTGGGGCTTCAGTTCAACATAGCATGTTATTAGAAGATTACAAGAGAAAGTCACTTGCTTATTTTAGAACAGCTTACCTCATTATTATGTGTCATTACTAAAGTCACCCAGTACATACTCAAATATTTAAAAACACCTGCAGCACACCTGTTAGTATATAATTGTCCTCAATTCTAATAGCAAAATTATCAGAATTGCTCTTTAAAGATGTTCATGTTATTGTCACTATCTTCTTGCTATTTATAACGGCCTGCTTAAAGTATTGATATTCATTATTTGCATATTTTAACATTGCAAAAGAGAGAAAACTTGGAAGGAAGTTTGCAGCATCCATTCTTCTATCTTAAGTCTTGGCTGCATTATAGTCATTACATGCAAAGCCGTTTTCCTCTATGAAGCAATCTTAAGGTAATACAGTTTTGTTTGGATCAAAGTAAATGAGTAACATGTTGGGATGAGGGTTGCTGTGGTTCTCATTTTGTAACCTCTTTGCAAGAAATGGTTTATTGTAGTCTATGTTGTACTTTCATATGTTTCCCACTGGCTACATGTATGTGTTACCTCTGTGTTGAATGACTGTAGTGTGAAGTAGAGGTGGGAAGGAACCAGGTGTGAGGCAGAAGTGAAGCAGGGGCCAATGACTGTTCTTCTTTGTTGTGTTGGTTTGAATGAAAATGGCCCACCCATTGGCATAGGGAGTGGCACTATTAGGGGGTTTGACCTTTCTGGAGTAGGTGTGGTGATATTTTATTTGTACTGAAATGTTATTTTAATTTTATGTTAATAAATAAAGTTGCCCTGGGGTCAGAGCTATTAGAGCCATAGCAAGAGCATGGTGGTTAGAAGAGCTAGGTAGATTTCTGTGTGTTCAGGGATACAGCCAGTATTGGAGACATACGCCTTTAAGACCTGGAGGGCGGTACTTACAGGCAGTGATGAGGCAGTCATGTGGTTGGGTTTACAACCAATGAGAAGGCAGAACAGAAAGATTATTTAAACAGGGACACAGGAAGTACCTCCCTCTCTCGGGGAAGCTAGGAGCACTGCAGGAGGTAAGATTTTATCTCTGAGCTCTGACCTCTCGGCTTTTCTCTTTTACCTTGGCTCTGTGTTTCTTATTTTAATAATACGATTGGTTACATCTACAAGTAGGTGTGGCCATGTTGGAGGAAGTGTGTCACTGGGGGTGAGCTTTGAGGTTTCAGATGCCAAACCCAGCCCGTTGTCTCACTCTCTTCCTGCTGCCTGCCAATCTGGATGTAGAACTCTCAGGTACATCCTGCCTTTATGCTACCATGCTTCCTGCCATGGTGATAATGGACTAAACCTCTAAACCATAAGCCAGCCCCAATTAAATATTTTCCTTTATAAGAGTTGCCATTGTGATAGTGTCTCTTCATAGCAATAAAAACCCCAAATAAGACATATGCCAAGTAAGGATAAGGAGCAAGCATAGTCTAGTGTCGCCACTTGGTCCATCCACAGGACCTCGACAGCAGTATTGTTTCCTCAGGAGCACGCTATGAGAAGAATAATTGACCAATATCTTTATCTTCCAAAAACTCCACCCTTTAATTTGAGTGACTCCCATGAAGCTGTTGCATTGTCCTATTCAGATTTAAGAGCAATTATATATGCAATGAACTGAGATTGAAAAAGAGCAACCTCCCCTAGAGTTTCTAGATGTTACCTTAAAAGTGTACTATCACCTTAACAAGTGTATTGTCACCTCAACAAATGTACTGTCATGTGAAAATTCAGTTTACCAAGTAGTCTTGACTTCTAATTATATACCTGGCCATTGGCTAGATTTGTTGACATGAGAAACCCATTTGGCTTCCCTTGACTTCAGTATTTTTTTTTTTAATAAGATGGGGCAAACATTTATTTTTTATATTCATGATCTTTACATGCTCTAAAAAGTCCTATTTATTTATTTACTTGGGATAACTATTAATATTTTTAATTTTCTTTTTTATTATTGTTTTTAGTTTATTTTTTTTATTGAAAATAGGTTCTTCTCTCATATAACACATCCCAACCATAGTTTTCCCTCTCTCCACAAATCCTAGCTCCTTTCCTCCAGATTCACTCTCCCTCCATCTCCTCTTCAGAAAAGAGCAGGCCTCTAAGAGATAATAGCCAAACATGACAAAACAAGATACAATAAGACAAGGCAAAAGCCCTCATATCAATACTTGACCAAGCGATCCAATAGAAGGAAAAGAGTCCCAAGAGCAGACAAGAGTCAGAGATATATCTGCTTCCTCTTGTAAGGAGTCCCACAGAAAATACCAAGCTAACAACCATAAGATATATGTGGAAGGCCTCGTGCAGACACATGCTGGCTCTATGATTGCTGCTTTAATCTCTGTGAGCCCATGTGAGCCCATGTGAGCCCATGTGAGCCCTGCTTAGTTGATTCAATGGGTCATTTTCTCTAGGTGTCATCCATCCCCTCTGACTCCTACATTCTTTGAGGCCCCTCTTGTGCTGGAATTCCAATCTGAAGGGAGGAACCTGATGGAGTCCTCCAATTTAGACTCTGTCTTCACAAAATGTCTGGTTGTGGATCTCTGTACCCACTCTCATTTGCTGACTGAGGAAGCCTCTGATGACGACTGGACAAGGCACCAATCTATGAGTATAGCAGAATATTATTAAGAAACATTTCATTGACTTTCTCTCTCTCCTCCTTCCCCTTCTTATTTTTTCTTTTTTTATTTCTGTATTTTTTGCCAGTCATTTTGGTTCTACCCTAGGTCTCCCAGTTATCTGCTCTCTGGTTCCTGGCCGTTCAGGCTGTGTAGAGCATGGGCTTTCTCTAATGGTATGGGCCTCAACTTAAACCAAACACTAGCTGGCCACTCCCACAAGTTCTGCATTACCATTGCCCCAGCACATCTTACAGGCAGGAAAAATTGTAGATAAAGGGTTTTGTGACTCCGTTCCTACACCAGCTTGACCAAATCTATGTTTAATGAGCTGTGCGGATGTTGTCCTTTGCAGTGGGGGCCTGCTGTCAGTTTTTAGAGAGGGACCTTCTGTTCTAGCATCAGCGCAGGTGGTGTAGGGATCTCCATGGGAACCCCTCAGCCAACACCCCAACTGAATGCAACCTAGTTCCACCACTAGAAGCCTTGCCTGGCTACAAAAGATGGCCAGTTCAGACTCCATATCCTCCATTACTAAGAGTCCTCACTAGGGTCACCCTCATAGATTCCAGGAACATTCCACTCCACTAGATTTCCAAACCACCCTCCAAATGCCACCCAGTTCTAGCTGTCTCTCCCCATACTCTCTTCCGTCATCCTCCTCCCCACCCGATCCCTTCTGTTCTAGTTGTCCAACTGGCCATGGAGTCCACCTGCAAAATTGATTTTATTTCCCCTTCCCAGGGAGATCATCATAGAACCCTCTTCTTTCCATAACCTCTTCGAGTCTGTGGACTGTAGCTTGATTATTATTTACTTAACAGCTAATATCCACTTATAAGTGAATACATACCATATTTGTCTTTCTGGGTCTGGGTTATCTCACTGGAGATGATTTTTTTCTAGTTATATACATTTGCCTGAAAACATCATGATGTCATTTTTTAAACAGCTGAATAATACTCCAGTATTACAGAAGACAAAAACTAAAGTCATGAAGAATGACTTTGTTTTTTATCTTCTGTAATATGAGCTGAGTATGTTAGTTCGAAGATATTTTTTAAATCATATTTTCCATTAGGTAGGTATTTCTTGCAGCTGGTAAGAGTCATATCTCATTAGTACACAAAAATTAGAATCTCTTGCTGGGTGAAGGATGGTGAGAATATCATGGAATTTCTTTCAAAGTAAAGCACTATGGAACTCCTTAACCAGTGAGGCCTAAAAGCCAACATTTTATTCCAAGCAAGTCAGAGACTGTTGTATTTGGGAAGCAACTACACTGCAATGTGTGTGTCTTTTCTTAATCAGATCTGAGTGGTCACAGCATCTTTCTTCCCTGAGCTGCAGTGGAGGACACCCTGGAGAGTCAGGTGCCATCACTGGAACCAATCCTCAAGTCGAACTATTCCACCAGTATAGTCACACTCTTTCATTTTTATAAACGGAATATCTATTCCCCGAATCCCTGCATTAGCTTAAATATCAATTCAGGCTTGAAAGGGGAATCAGTTATACGACCCCAGCTTTAAGGATGGAGAAATAAAGCAGTGGCTGGTAATTGAACATCTGAGGAGACCGAATGGTCTAGAGATGATTTAAAATCAGTAAAGGGAGTGGGGACAGATGGCTTCAGCCTCACATTTTATGTGTTTTTAAAGAGAAAAAGTGTTCTATGTCTTCATGAGACATTTTTATTCTCCTCTCAAAATGCAGAACTGCTTCTTGCAATAACATCACATATTCCAGACAAGAAATGCATTCTAATCCCTTAGAGATGAAATTAGTTACTTATCTATGGGACAGATACATGTCTGGTAACCTCAAGTCAGACTTCCCCCAAGGCTTCATTAATGTCCTTCACACAGATTTGAATCAGACAGAGAACATTTTACATTTGTGACAATTGAGCTCAAACCTTATTCTAGGAAACTAAGCAAAAAAACACAACACGAAATGCCTGCCTGTCTTTTTGGGAGTGTGATGGGAGTGTCTTCCCAAGATTTATAGGCAAATTGCCCCTCGGGGATCATTGGCCTCTGTGGTCATAAACCGGAATCTTCCAAGCTGCTATAGAAAGTAATTGCTCTCTTACAGGTTTTCCCAAATACCAAGTCTCTCTTCTCCATGTACAATTCATGTTCTTTTTTTATTGTGTTACCTTATTTTTAAAGCCTGAAGTCCCATGTTTTTTTTTTTCCAGTGTTAAAAACGAGGGCTCTTTATTACCTTACAGTTCGTGATAAGAGGCTTCATTCGGCAGTATTCAGCTCTTAAACTAAATTAGCACAATTTGTTTCAATGCTGCGATTTCATGGTCTGTGAATTTGCTGTTATTTTTAACTTTCGTACCAAGTTTTCCTTGAAAATAAAGAGTAAGTAATAACTAACAAAAATTTAGTAGAAACTAAAGCCTCCTTGAATGGATGTAGAAATGCATATGCAAAATGGGCAAACCATGAGTTTGTAAAGCAAAGAAGGTTTTAATGAGATCAAAATGAGGCACTGTAAATAAAAAAGGTAATTCAAATTAATTGGCCGCACAAATATACAAGTTCCTGATGGTTGAAGATTAGCTAATTTAGTTATGGGAATTTCAGCATGGAGACAACAAATTTTAAAATTCCTTCTAGTCTATTTGTAATAATGATTATATCTTTAAATGATATATTTTAATTTAAGTTTTAATAATTTAAACTTTTTTAAAAAAGATTTATTTTTAATATGTATAGAATATGTATAGATGTTTGCTTGGATGTATGTCTGTGTACCACATGCATACCTGGTGCCTATGAAGTCAAGAAGGGAGCAATAAATCTCCTGTAACTAGAGTTATAGATAGGTGTGAGTTGTGATGTGGGTGCTGGGAACTGAACACACTGATCTCTGAAAGAGCAGCCAGGCCAGTGCTTTTAACTTCAGAGCCATCTCTCAAGCCCAATTTTAATTATTTGAATAGTTACGTTGAACTAAAATGCTCATATAGATTTCAATACCTTAATACCATTGCATGTCATTATGTGCTCGATATTTTGCAGTTAGAATGTGTGTGTGTGTGTGTGTGTGTGTGTAGAATGATGAGAAAAGAGTTTTTATTTTTTTTATCATTTTAATGATTGGCATCAGGGATTGTGAATCAAGTTTCTGAGTTAGATAAGTTTATTGATCTTAAAGCATCGTATGTTATAGCAAACTAACAAAGACAAATCATATAAAAAAACTTCAGAATAGATTTCTTTTTCTCAAAATGAATAAGTAACTTGAAAAACATTATTATTTAAGGTATAGAAATAGGTAAGTCTTACTTGCAGAACTGTATATCAAATGTAATTTTTTAAAACTGATGCTTTTGGCAGTACTCTGGAAAGCTTCATTGTAAATGGTTCTTTCTACTCCTTCCTTTTGCTGCTAGAATGCAGCTCCCTCACCTGTACTTTAACATTATTCACTCTCCTCAAATCCTGTTTCTGCTCTAGACAAGGTAACAGGTGCTTCTTTAATTGACAGCGCAGACTGATGCCTTGGGCTTCCCACTGCACTTCCTGCTGAACATGCGCAGATGCTGTTCAGTCTTTTCCTTGAACATTTCATGCTCTTCATTTCAACTATGTTCTTTAGCAACTACTTCAGTCCATCGCACAAACCATTTGAGTGCCCTTTGCTCATTTCTTTTGTGTTAACCCTTCTGGAAAATTCTCCTTGGGCAATCATATCTGCTATGGTTGCATCAAATATAGCCTGTGAGGAGATAACACCCATGTTGGTATCAGAGGCTTCTGTCTAGCTTTTAATTTCCTGATGATCTACTGAAAAATTCTACACAAAACCAATTCTGCTTCATCGTTAGCATTCCTGGGTACACAAAGTGTTTCTTTGCCCCAAATCTGTTTCTCTCTTTGCCGATGCTGTCTGCATACTCTTCTTGGGCTCTCCATTGTTTCCATCTCATCACTGCTGGGCCAACAGTTAAAGCACCATGCTTCCTCTTCTTTCTTCAGCTCAGTTAATTAGAAGGAGCTACCTCAACAAGACAACCAAAATATTTCTATTTCTTTCTGTTTCTGTAAATACAGCTGTGGAATTTAAGAGTCTGGAATTAAGATAAATTTAGTCATAAGATGTAGGAAATAGAGGTCAAAATATTTTTGGTACTGCTAATGGTAATTGAAAGGCTTGGCTTAAGTATGGAGTGAAAATTAATGTCTTGAAAGTCTTGCCAAGTTTAGAATATGGCACACAACAGCTTGAATTCAGGCCTTGTCCTTGCATCTTTAAATATCTCTCTCATACCTTACTTCAGCCTCTCACTATAGGCTGTGTGTGTGTGTGTGTGTGTGTGTGTGTGTGAGAGAGAGAGAGAGAGAGAGAGAGAGAGAGAGAGAGAGAGAGAGAGAGAGAGAGAGGAGCAGAGAGAACATACCAAGCAACCTAGATTATCCTTTTCTACAAGGACAGAAATGAGTATTTCTTATATTACATGGCATTTCTAATATCTTGAACAATGCTTGTATATATTCATACCTGCTGTGTGTGTGTATCCAAACATTTTATATATATATATATATATATATATATATATAAAATCAAAAACTAATATATAAAAATCTTCTCAGGTTCTCAGGGTCTATTTGATCATCTTTGTGCTCATATTTTTACTAATATATGTATTTTACAATATAAACTATAATTTTCTTTTTACATTTGCATCCCTTAATCTAACTTGTGAACTAACTCTAAGGGACAAATTAGTTCCATTCCTATGGTTTTGAGGAAACTAGCTCTGGTCTGCACAATTAGATACTTCTTCATTTATCTCTTCTTTATCCAAAAGGCATTTATTCAGCCTTTGTTTAGTACATACAGGTTCTATTTTGGGACTGGGTTATGAAAATAGTTAAAAGATGACCTCTCCTTTGATAAGATGGTGAACTACTTGAGAATTTAGTCTATAAACAAATGTATTTAATGAATTGTTTCGTTGTGAGAAAAGACTGTGCATAACAAGACATAGTAGGAAATATGTTGAACTTGGGTTATTTAAATGAAAAAATGAATAGCAGTATTTGCTAATTATTTGAACTTTGAACTTCATTATCAGCATATTTTAATAAAATATGTATCCTATTATTTTTATTTTATATATGAGAGAGACTATATTGAATAACTGGATATTGATCTTTATAATTATAAATTCTAAATTTTGCTCTAGTCAAATACTCTAATTTTTTGTTTGTAGGGTGTTTTTATTAATTTCTTTTGGTGTGAACATACTTGTTTATATATATGTTTTTGTTAATATGTTTGTACTCATGTACCTGTGGATGCTAGAAGACACGAGGTGTCTTCCTTGTAGCTAGAGTTTTCCGGCCTTGCCCACAGTCAGGACAAATCTCTGTCACTCGCCAGTCCCACAGCCGCTCAGACCCAACCAAATAAACACAGAGACTTATATTGCTTACAAACTGTATGGCCGTGGCAGGCTTCTTGCTAAATGCTCTCATATCTTAAAGTAACGCATTTCTACAAATCCACACCTTGCCACGTGGCTCGTGGCTTACCAGCATCTTCACATGCGGCTTGTCCTGGCAGTGGCTGGCAGCGTCTCCTTCTGCCTTCCTGTTCTTTTATTTCTCCTCTGTTAGTCCCGCCTATACTTCCTGCCTAGCCACGACCAATCAGGTTTTATTTATTGACCAATCAGAGCAACTTGACATACAGACCATCCCCCAGTACAGCCAAGTGCAGACCATCTCAGACACCTGCACTCAGGCCCATGGTCCTAATCATCCTCTATGCAAACCTGCTGGGTAACACCACAAGGAACCCAAGAAGGGCTCCCACAGGACATACATTAACATCCCACAGCACTTCCTCAATTGCTCTCTACCTACAGCCTTTTGTTTGAGTCTCAGTGAACTAGAGCTCATCATTTTGGCTAGACTGCCTAGCCAGGAAGGTATAGAATTGCTAGGATTTCATGTGGGCTATGGAGGTCAAACTCAGCTCTTCATACCCACTGAGCCATTTACCCAGGTATTACCGTAATCCTTATATTTAACTCTCTTATTTGCAATGAAATAAAAAGTTATGAACATTTTATTTTCAATTCTGTGTTCATGTGTCTAGCCCCCCCCCGCCCCCCAACACACACACAAAGTACAATACACGTGGAGATCAAGGACAAGTTGATTATCTCCTTCAACAATGTAGATCCTAGGTATTAAACTCCAGATGTCAGCTTTGGTAGCAAATACCTTTATTTGCTGAGCCACCCTGAGAGCACATATTTAAGTTTCGAATATAAAAGTAATTTTCTTTTCCTTCTTTCTTCCCTTTTTTCCTTTCTTCCTTCCTGTCTGTCTTCTCCCTGTACCTCTCTCTCTTCCTTTCATTCATATTTATTAGTTTTATGTATATGAGTGTTGCTTTACTTGCATGTATGTATATGTACCGTGTGTGTGTGTGTGTGTGTGTGTGTGTGTGTGTGTGTGTGTGTGTGTGTCTGGTGACCACTGAGATCAGAAGAGAGAATAAGACACGATGAAACTGGAGTTACAGACAGTTGTGAGCCTCTGTGCGAATCCTGGGGCCTAACCCAGGTCCTCTGCCAAAGCATCTTGTGTTCTCAACCGTTGATTCATTTTTTACAGATACAACTAGAGAAGTTATTTAAGATCTACAATGTCCTTTATTAGGTGCCTGTCAGAATCATACAAAATCTGAGATCCTATGTTTCTAAGGTACACAATGAAATGTTTAGAAAAACATGGGAATAGAATTATTACATGGAGTTCCACAGTGTATTATAATTTCCAGTTCTTACTTTTTTATTACCCTTTGGGAACTGCCTGTTTTGAAATAAAAGTTGTCCAACCAACACGATTCTGTTGATAGTGAACCTGTAGTGCTTTCTCTTATGATCTCCCAGCCCTAATAGAGAGAGCATTGCTGTTGTGCACTATTGATGCCCTAAGGTTGCTGCCATGGTTATCTCCATTGAGCCCTGTAAGAACTTTAACAACCTTGATGCTAAAATAGATTAAGGGGAGTATTCTTTTCCCTTATGACCATATGGAAACTTTTCAGATCCATTTTGAACAAGAGAAAATGGGGGTTGGAAGTTTTTTTGATATTCTGGAAGATAGGACTGAGACTCTGTTGGCATTGATGGTGATGGGAATAGTCATCTATGGTCGTTAGAATCAAGTGGGGTACTGAAATATTTGGTAATTCATCACTCCTTCCAAGAACCTATTCCTTGTTAACACACTAGGTCCAGGCTCAGCAGTCCCTGCCTTGTGGCTTTTTATCTCAAGTAAGACAGCTACAAAGTTCTCTAGATCAGGCATTTCATTAAATCATGGAAGTTAGAATGAGGGTTAGTTATAAACCACAGGGACCATCAGTCATCTTCCTTTTTATTTTATTTTTTTTTACCATGTCTAGCCATCATTTTATATTTGCTCTTGGTAGCTGGCCTTATAAATCTTAATTAAAGGTTTTCTCAGACACTGAATTTAAGCTATCACCCATTATAGCTTCGTTAAGATGTCCATGTCCATTAAAACCTTATCAAAATGCAGCATCTATTGCCTGTACAGCTCATGTAGCATTAATCTCTACAAGCATCATTAATGCGGGGAAGGTGGATCTATGCTGGCAGCATGGCACTTTCTGACAGTTGCTGTTATGCAGCAGCAATTGGATTTCATTTCTACACAGCTTTAGCTCTGTTTCTAAAATTCTAAAACTGTGGTTGGCTAGCTCATTCCAAATCATGAAACGGTAAATATCCTTTCTTTTGTTTTCCTCAGACTATTGCTATTTTTAGGAATAGCCTAAAAAATAATGTCAACCCATTGGCATGGTTTCAAATTCAAGAAACAATGCACAAAATTCATAACCAAAAGTTGGTGTTGATTCTAAATTGCATTGCTAGTATTTTCTTGTAGAAACATATGCAACTTAATACTAGTATGTCTTTCTTGACGCTACTGAAAGGTCCTTTCAGCATTTACTTTCTCTAACTTAATTGACTAGGAAGTTAACTAGAGATAGTGAAGGCTTTAGATGAAGATCTAAATGTGCGAATAAAGGAGAGATTTAAAATTAGGGAACTGAAAATCATATAAAATATAACATTTAGAATTTTGCAGCATAAAATATTACGGCAGTGACATCAATAAAAACTATTGTGGAGTTTTGCAGTCACTGGGAAATAAAAAGAATCAAAGGGTACTCAGATGTAAATTAGTGTCAAGCCATAGCACTCAATAATTTAGACATATTTAAGGGTTCACAGTTCCTGGCTGGCAGGTCACAATAAGGGTTAAAACACTTATGGGTTGTAACACACTGTCTTGATAACCCTGTTAGTTTTCAGGGGCACTAGGAGAAATAGCTCAGAATCTGAGAACAAGTTGTAACTAATGTGAATGTGTTTTATCCAATTCTAATCCCTTAATTATTCACAAAGCTTTTTCACCTAAAACCTTTTATATCCTCTTCTATAGCATCCATCTCTAAGAACACTGCCAGCATTCCTGCAGATTCAGTGGGGTGGTGGCATCAGTGCCAGTCTTTACTCGTTTTTTTTTTTTTTTTTTTTTCCTCTTGTTCTCATCAGAAGCTTTTCCTAGACAGGACTTTTGGGTGCACTTGCTTACTTACCATTCTTGGCTCCTAGCACAGGGATAGAGTAATGGAGAATTTTTGAAATGCAATTAATTATCTTGGTAGAAGTATTTCTGAAGACACATTTTGAAAAGAAGCCGGTAATTGAGATAACTGTTTCCCCTCCATACTCTGTGAAAAGACTGTACTCCTAAGGCTAAGATATGCATGACCTAATCCAATACTCTGTTGGTGATGTTTGTAACAGAAAGAAAACCACAGCAGTCTGCAAGGGAGTTATTTATGAAGCAAAGCTCTAAATTACAGTATTTCCTTTAAGTTTTAGAGAAATTATCAATGTGGAATAGGGATTTTTGGAGGAATCTACATGTCAGATGAGAAGTTTATATTGGAAATGTAAACCTGTGGAATTTTTACATTATTTTTAGGCCATGGATCTCTCTCAGGTGTTGGGGAGGTGGCTCAGCAGTTAAGAACACTGTTGGTGCTCCTGCAGAGGACCTGGGCTTGGTTCTCAGAACCCACACAGTGACTCATAGCCATGCAGTTCCAGAAGATCCGTATCCTCCAGAAGTCTGTGTGCAGCAGATATGCACATGCATAATAACATATGTACAGACAAAACACTTATATACAAAAATAAGATAAATAAATCTAAAATAATTGTGTGCTACAACCCATTGCTCATTCATTCATTTTAGTCCCTGAATATACCAGTGAATAGAAGTACTAGAAAACAAAACAAAACAAAATACATACAATATGAGTTTTGGTAATTTATTTTTTAGGAAAAATGTAATGCAAGTAAGGGTGAAAATAAGATTCGGGTAAAGAGGCCATTGTTTTAGTGGTTAAAATAAGTTTTATCTAGGAGATAACAGTTTCCCCAAAACCTAGGATAGGTGCCTTATAGCTTTCTGACCGACATCTTAGGCAGTGGGGGAGTATATGATAAAGCAGTTATTAAAAAAAAAAAATCTGCCTTGAGGCCACTGTGGTTGGAGCTATGTGGTAGAAGGGTGAGAGCAGACCAAGTTGCTGAACAAGGTAAGAAGAACCTTGGACTGCAGAAGACATTTCAATAATATTTTCTTTTTCTATTCAAAACAAGGTGTGGAAGGCCTAGAAGAATTTGAAATAGGTTATAAAAATGAATAAATTTGAAATAAGAACTTAAAAGAGCTAAACATTTTTGCTTATTGACCAAATCATGCAAGGATATTAATGAAGAGAGGAGTATTTACATTCATATTTTGGATCTTTGGGATGACTTGAAGTAGTGTTTATTGAAGTTTATTATAAAGTTGCTTTGACATTACTGTCTGAAACTGATTACATAAAAATGTCGTATTTCCTGCAGAACTTCAATGCAAAAGAGAATGAAAGACTTCTCTACAAGACAGGCTTGTATGATTGCTATGATTCTTTAATAAGCATGGTGTAGATAAAAATACAGAGCCTACTAACTGGTACTAGGCTAGTTATGGGTCTGAAGTAGGTGAACTTCACAGTTTCAGCATGAAATGTTTCCTTTCCTTGGTGGTCACACAGAATTGGCTCAGACAATTCCCTTTGGGACTGATTTCTAATTATTTGATGGGCAAAACTGAAAAGTCTTGGCAATCATCAAACCAGACATTTTTCCTTTTGGAGCACAGAACCTTGGAATAGCAGAAGTCTATATTCTCTGGAATTTGTGACTATAAATAGGTTTATTTACTTCTTTGAGTGACATTTTCCTCCTTTCTGGAGTGGAAATCATAATTGACCTCAGAGTGGTTCAATAAACCAAATGTAAATGGAAGTATTGACACCAGTAAGCATGTCATATATTTCAGTTTTATGCTATCATCTTGAGTACCTGTATTATTCACCTTCCATATTTTCTGTGATCATCATAGTGTTTATATCTCAAATAACCTGGAAAGTCTTCTTCCCCAACATAGATCAGAAGCTTAATTCCCAGCTAAATATTATTGATAGCTTTATCAGTTTTGAATAATCCCAGTGATTAAAACTTTCATGATGTTGTCCATCTCACTTTTAGAAAATTGAGGCACTATACAATGTTTTCA